>NW_011495048.1:10677787-10716507 GCF_000754665.1 Bison bison bison
AAAAGTGAGTTTTTAATAGCTTTGTTAAGGTATAATTCTCACACAAAGTACATATCTTTAAAGTGTGCAATTTGGCAAGTTTTGACAGATATATAGATGCATGAAACCACCACCACAATTAGGATAATGCATTCATCACCCTCAAAAGTTTTCTCAAGTCCATTTGTAATTACTTACTCCTGTCCCTCTTCACCTCCCTCCTTACTTACCAACAATCATTGACTTGTTTTCTGTCATTATAGGTTAGTTTGCATTTTCTATAATTTTGTGCAAATGGAATTGTGCAGTATGTACTCTTCTAGCTTCTTTCACTCAGCATAATAATTTTGTGAATTATCCATATTGTTGTATCAGTAGTCTATTCTTTTTTATCGCTGAAGATTAAATTCGTAGCATGGATATACTCAAGTTGTTTGTGCATCCATGTCCCTTTTGAGGATCATTTGGGTTGTTTCCAGCTTTGAGTTATTACAGTTAAAGCTGCTCTAGTCATCTGTGTACACATCTTTGGATGGGCACATGCTTCCTTTTCTCGTGTCTAAATACCTAGGAGGGAGTGGCTAGGTCTTAGGGTAGATGTATGTTTAACATTTTAAGAAATTGCCAGAAAATGAAAATAGAAACTGTTTTTCTAAACATTTTACATTCCCACCAGCAGTGTATAAGAGATCTAATTCCTCCACATTCTTGCCCATCCTGGTAAGATTGGTTTTTAAACTTTTAGACATTCTAATATGTGTGTAGTGGAGACCATTGCAGTTTTAATTTGCATTTCCCTAATGACTAGTGATGTTGAGCAGCCTCTCACGAGCTTATTTCTACCTTACTTGACAAAAGGTCTGTTTAAGTCTTTGCAAAAGTAAATTTTGCACAGTGATTTCGTGTCCTGTGACTGATGTGTTGAACACCACAGTGCTGTGACCTAGACTACTTGAGACAATGAATCAATCCTCCTAAGAGTGAAGTCAAACTCCTTGTGTGAGTAAAAGCTAACACTCCTGGGGGTACCTACCACATGCCAAGCACTGTGCTAAGCATTTTCTGCATGTTAATACAGAATCCTCACAACTGGCCCGGCGTCATGCAGCTATATCCGTGGTAGGGCAGCACTTGAAGAGTCACGTGGGGAAGTGGGAGAGAGGAACAGAAAGACTCACTGATGGATGGCGTTGAGCATTCATCCAAGGTCTATCTACAGCCTTTATGTAGAAGGGGCGTAGATGCTGGAACTGATCCAGAGTCCAGAGTTTTGCCAAGGGCAGAGAACCAGAAGTATGACATGGACTAAGTTGGTTGGAGTGGTCGCTAGATAAAGAAGGAGGTGAAGACAGAAGGGAGAAAGAGGAACGATGAAGATATTGGAGCGCTCTGAAAGAGCAAGAGAGTGCTGAAGATATGAATGGTTTTAATTAAAGTAGGATGTGGAAATTTGGGAATTCATCACCTGGTGATGAAGGATTCCAGGGCACAGGGAAGCTGGATGGTAGGAGTCAAGAAGTCTCATTTAATTTTTTTTCCACAGAGAAACATTGAAAATTTGATGTATCTAGACTATTTCCTATCTTTTAGGTCATATGTTATTTTTACTCAGTGAAATCTATCAGTCTTTTCCTTTACAGTTTCAGGTGATCAACCATCCCAATTTCCCTGACTGTCCCATTGTTAGCACTGCAAGTCCAACATCCGGGGAAATCCCTTGGTTCTGGGCAAATCAGGACTGTGGGCACCCTAGAAGCCATGGACTGTCTTCCTTAGACGATTACAAATAGCCTCCCTAACAGTTCTCTTATTTCATTCTCATCTCTCTCCTTCACTGAATTAATTCTGAAACCCAACTTTGATTTTTCTACTCCTTGTTAACTACACACAGAAGAGCAAACTTCACAGACTGGTTGGAGACTGCATCTTCAATCTAATTCCCATTACTCCCTCAGGTACCCACTGTTCCAGCCTATTTCCCTGAACACTCCTACCACAGGCTTGCCTGTCTCGGGCATCTGTTCAAGGTCTTTTTCTTGCCTGAATTGTCTATCCCTTCCCACCATGTCTACAACCCATCTTCCTTTCAGATCTTTCTCTGATGTAACCTGGTCCAGGAAGGCTTTTACGATCTGAAATTTTCCTCCCTGGACCTTCATAGCACTTTGAGCCCCTCTGTTAATTATAATAAGACAGCAAGTGACAGAAGGGCTGCCCTGGTAAAAAAATCTGCCTGCCAATGCAGGAGATGCCAGTTTGATCCCTGGGTCAGGAAGATCCCCTGGAGAAGGTAATGGCTACCCACTCCAGTATTCTTGCCTGGGAAATCTCACGGACAGAGGACCCTGGGGGCTATTGTCCATGGGGTCGTAAACAGTCAGACATGACTTAGTGACTAAACAGCAGCAGCAGAAGCAGCAAGTAACAGAACGACTAACACTTACCGGCTCAAACAATTGAGCAGAAAGCAGTCTATGGGTGTAGATCTGTGTTCAGGTAGGGCTACGCTATGGGGCCGGAACAAAGCCACCTATCTTCTGTATCTCTTCTTCCACCTCTGGCCTGCAGATGACCTCTCTGCTCAGGCAGACTCTCCCTCGGTGGCTATACCACAGCTTCTTGGGCTTCATTATTCCAGGGAGTGGGGAAAATGTGGGAGTCAATATGCCAGCATCCCCAGAAGTGCTGAGATACCCTCTGAATGGACCACCTCACTCCATCACTGTGCCCAGGAGGACGTGAGGGCCGTGTGGCTGCGTTGGTGACGGCTGTGCACTGCACAACTCTAGGAGGCGCTGTTCACACAGGCTGTACTGCTAGCTCTGGGACCTTCACCTCTCTGGGTCTCAGTGTCTTCATGAGCCAGGTGAGAGTGACATTCTCTGTGGTCCCTTCCATTCCTGCCAATCTACCGTTCCAGTGTTCAGAGACTCGGTGGAAATAGTTTCATGGGCTTGGCTCTGTTTCCGCGAAGAACTCATGTGAAACCTCTTAATCTCTTTTTTGGTCTATGGTCATCCCCTTCTAGAAAAACAAGTGGGTGTGAGGTCCTTTTTAAAAGAGGAAGCGGGGAAACCCAAAGAAATTAAGATGTGAAACTAATACACTGTGAAAATTCTCGGTTCCACGGGGTCACTGGTTGTATTCTATGTTGGGCATAGGTTTTGATGTGGCTTCCACTGCCTGCGTACTCCTTATGTGCCCGCTGCCCGTGTTCCGTGTGCATTACCTGATCTGGCTTTCCCTGGCGACACCTGTGGAATAGGTAGTACTGTACTTGATGTTCCTACTTTAGAAACGAAGAAAAAAAAAAACCTGAGGCCACACACTTATTGAACGGCAGCACCTGGATTCAAACTTAATGTTTGTTGGGCTCCAACGTTTCTCTCTGAATCAATATGCCAAATCACCTATTTGTCAGAGTCTATGCTGGAGTGCCCAGATTCTCAGGGTTTCTGTCCTTAGCGGGGAATACTTCTAATGCATGCGAAAACAGGCATTTTTTAAAGGAATATTCAAGTTTACAGCATAATTTTTTAATCTTTTATTTTTTTTTTGCTGTGCTGGGCCTTCACTGCTTTGCGAGGGCTTTCTCTTGGTGTAGTGAGCAGGGGTTACTGTTTAGTGGCAGTGCGCAGCCTTTTCACTGAGGTGGCTTATCTTGTGGAGCACAGGCTCGAGGCATAAATGCTTCAGTAGCTGCAGTGCATGGGCTCATTTACCCCATGGCACGTGGGATCTTCCTGGACCAGGGATCAAACCTGTGTCCCCTGCATTGGCAGGCAGATTGTTAACCATTGCACTACCAGGGGAGCACATAATATGATTTTATATTTGGAAAATTTATCTTCAAAAGAATAGAAAATGAAATTCAATAAAATATTCTTGCAAAGTGGAAACACAGGTAACAGATTGTCCTCAATGTATCAGAATCTTAGGTGGGGAGTGGCCTTGAGGTTTTTATGTTAATCTAAAGAAGGCAATGGCACCCCACTCCAGCACTCTTGCCTGGAAAATCCCATGGACGGAGGAGCCTGGTAGGCTGCAGTCCATGGGGTTGCTGAGAGTCAGACAAGACTCAACGACTTCACTTTCACTTTTCACTTTCATGCATTGGAGAAGGAAATGGCAACCCACTCCAGTGTTCTTGCCTGGAGAATCCCAGGGACAGGGGAGCCTTGTGGGCTGCCGTCTATGGGGTCGAACAGAGTCGGACACGACTGAAGCGCCTTAGCAGCAAAGAAGACATAGTTTTTTAAAATATAGGCAACACAGATCTATACAATTATTGCCAAGTTTTATTTCTTTCACTGTATGTATTTCTCTTTAGTTTCCAAATGCTGCCCAGGGCTGTGTGTGCTCTATTAACCTTTCACAGAGAAGCCTGGTCAAGCAGGAGAGCCAGCTGGAGACAACAAGGGAGCCCAGCCTCCAGAGGGGGCCGTACGTGGGCTGTGACACAGACAGCCTCTTCTCCCAGCCTGGCTTTCTGGGTATTTATTCAACCCTGATGTGACAGGAAGCACATAAGACAAAAGTAATCAAAGAGATCTGCCCCTGATCGATGCAGGAAACAGGAGCTTTTTCACCTGAAAGTAACACGTTAACGAAGGAACATTTCCACTTAAAGGATGACCGTTTCCGTGGCAAAGAGGAAGCAAGTGAGTCCACGTCCCCCGAGTGGGATACCATCAATTGGTGGTGATAAAATCATGAATAGGGTTCTTGTATTCCAACTCAAGTGGCTGCTTCACAGACTTATTGATTTGTGGGCTGAGATTTTTCTGTGTAAAAATGGAGACTTTAATCTGGCCTTTGTTTCAGACCTGCTGCTGCTGCTGCTGCTGCTGCTAAATCACTTCAGTCGTGTCCGACTCTGTGCGACCCCAGAGATGGCAGCCCACCAGGCTCCGTCGTCCCTGGGATTCTCCAGGCAAGAGTACTGGAGTGGGTTGCCATTGCTTTCTCCGCTCCTATATTGCTAAATGAATATAAAATTGTGCCGTAATTTTGCCAAACAGTTGGGCAGTTTCTCAATAAGTTAAATATAGGGTTACCATGAGATTCAGCAATTCTACTCATAGGTATGTTCATAGCAGAATTAGTCATAATAGCCAAGAAGCAGAAGCAACTAAAATATCCATCACCTGATGAATGGATAAATTAAATGTCATATATATCCATACAATGGGTCATTATTTGGCCATAAAATGTTCCAATACATGCTACAACATGGATAAACTTTGGAACATTATGCTAAATGAAAGAAGCCAGGCACAAAAGACTACATATTATATGATTTCATTGAAAAGAGATGTCCAGAACAGGCAGGTCCGTGGAGACAGAAAGTCAATTGCCAGAGGCTGGGGGATAAATGGGATTTCTTTATGGGGTGATGAAAATGTTCTGTGAATTAGTGGTGATGGTTACAGAACTCTATAAATATATTAAAAGCCACTAGACAGTATACTTTAAAAGGGTGAGCTATGATATATGAATTTTATCTCAATTAAAAAAATCCTCATTCTCAAAAGCACAGATGGGCATGTCTGTGTGGGAGGCTTTTCTAGCTGCAGGACCTTTAGGTATTCATGTGTCATGTATCACTAGAAACTGACAATGAGAGGAAGCAATGAATTCTGCAGACATGAGTGATAGGGAACATAGCCCTTCTCCAGAAGAACTGCCCCCTCACCCATCCCCCCAACTCCCACCCCACCCCCATTCAAAGGGCCCCTTGGAGCCTTTGGGAAGGTCTGCAGGGAGCAGCCCAGTCCGGGCCTCTCCAGGCACCTAGGAGCTGGATTCAGAGGCTTTTCACCTGAAAGTCTTTGCAAACACACTCAGGCTTGACCAGGAGGCTCTGAAGGCATTTTCTTGTGTGGGTTGAAGAGGAAGGCAGGGGGGCTGCTAGAAACGGGAGGGTGGCAGGAAGCTCAAAGCCACACCAGCTGACAAGCTAGCCACAGTGGGTTGTCCGGGAAAATAAATCAATGGCTTTACCACTCTGAGGCTAAGCCAGTCAGTGTTCTGTGTGAACTCAGCCCGCTCTGTGGATTTCACAGTGCTATGCCCCGAGGTGCCAGAAGCTCTCAAAAGATGTTCCCTGGTCACCAGCATCAACTGGGGAGCTGGTGGGGGAGGAGGGGAAGGACAAAAGTCTGGATTTTAACAAGCCTTCCAGGTGACCCTGAGACACACTCAAGTTTGAAAATCACCAGCTCATACACCATCTGGTCTGATCTTCCTCTTGACAGAATCCTGGTTTTGCTGGAGTGACAGGTGCATGGACTCCCTTGCACCTGGGGTGACCACGTGACATAGTTCTGTCTAGTGAGATGCAAACTCAAGTCACTGAGTGGGGTTTCTGGGAAACCTCTGCTGGCCTTGTGGCTTTGATCCATTACCCTTCTCCCCCTTCTTCCCTGGACCATGGACAAATGCTGGAGGGCATGCAGCCATCTTGGGAGACAGGGCCACACACTCAGAGCAGGAGAACAGAAAGACGAAGGAGCCAGGGTCACTGAGAACATAAGGGTTGCAGCGCCTGCCCTGACCTGCATAACTCTCTCTAGCCTAGACTTGTGATAGTTGGAAACTTTAACCTTTAATTTGTGTAAGTCACTTTTGTCCATGTTAGCAACCGAATCCAAGCTCTAACTGGTGTACCTAGGGATTATGGTTTGTCCTGGCTGAAGGAATGTTTCTTTTACTTAAACCAAGCATAAGGGTCATCATAGAGGGTTAGGTGCCAAGGTGAAGAGCTACATTTTCAGTTTCAGTTTCTCTGTGGGGGCTGGGGCTGGCTGGCCACACCAGGTAGTGGTGAAGTGGGCAAGCTTTGCCCTGGCGCTCGGCGCCCTGTCCCTTCTGCCTCTGACTTGGCTACTTTCTCCTGCATCCTGGCAGTTGGCAACTCTCTTGTGTGATGAGAAGTATGGGCATGGGTGGCTTCAGGATCAGTGCAGTGGAGCAATAATAACCACCAAGGACCTCAGCTTTTTCTTTTAATTCATTCAATAAAGATTGAACAACTACCAGGAGTCAGGCACTGTTCCAGGTTCTGGGGAATTGAACAGGGGCCTGGTCTCAGAAAGCTCACATTCGCGTGTGTTCGTGAGTGAATAAAATCGAACAAACAAGTCCATAAAGTGTGGGGTGCCAACATGTGCTCCAAAGAACAATAAGCAGGAAAAGAGAATGGAGTGATGAAGGTGGGTAGATTTAGAAACAGGGTGGCCAGAGACTATCTCTTTGATGAGGAAACATCTAAAGAGAGCTAAAGGAAGTGAAGGAACAAGCCAGGCATCTGACCTAAGAGCTTCCCAGGAAAAGCAGATCAGCCAGGGCAAAGGCTCAGACTGGAATGTGCCGGAAAGATTAAAACTCAGCACGGATGCCAAAGGATGGCATGGAGGGAGGGAGGGAGCTAGTGGAAGAATGAAGTCAGAGAAGCAGCAGGAAGCTGGATCATGTGGGGCTTTATGGACTAAGGTAAAACCTTGGAACTTTTCTTGGAGAAGCAGAAAATCATTAAAGGACTTTAAGTAGAGGGGCAATGAGATCTGACTTATGAACAGAATCATCCCAATTACTGTGTGCCAGATACACTGGAAGATACAGTCAACCTCTGCTCTCCAGTCCTCAGTGTGTGGACTCAGCTCTTAAATTTGTGTTCTCCTGCTCACAGTCTGGCTGCCACAGATGCAGGTGTTACACTCAAGCACCACTCATGTCCAGGGTGCTGAGATGTGCAGATAAAACTAGATAACACTGTAGATTAACGTCGCTATGAATTCACTGACCCCAACCTCACCTGGCCCCTCAAGATTGACTGGAAAACCCCCCCTTTTTCCCTAGAAAGATTTTCCCCCTTTCTCCATAGTAGCTCTTTTCAATCATCTTTATTCTCTTTAAATCTTACAATTTCTCCTTTGCCTCTCAGTAGGTGGCCAACATCTGACCTCACAGAGAAGATAGAAACCATCAGATGGGAATCCCCTTCACAGCCACCAAACCTACAATTATGATCGTGTGTGCATCTTTCCCACACCCTTCCCCTTCCCTCCATGAGAGAGTTGTCCCCCCAACCAGTGTAGAAGGCAGTTCACCCTGGGCTCCTCGCATCCCACCCCTCCAGCACCTTCTCAGGGTCACTTTCTGTTGGTGGTGTCCTCTTTCTCTCCTGTATTATCAACATCTCTGATCTTAGCTGGCCCCTTTGCATCATCTCCTCAGTCTTAAAAAGAAACAAACAGATATTAAGCAAAAGAAACCAAACACAAAAGGTCGCATAAAGTATGATTCTTTATATATGAAATATTCAAGATAGGTGAATCCACAGAAACAGAAAGATGGTTAATGGATGCCAGGACCTGACGGGAGGGGAGAATAGGAAGTGACTACTTCTGTGGGTGATGAAAATGTTTGGAACTAGGTAGTGGTGATGGTTGCACAACATTGGCTTTTTTATGTTATCTTTTTAAATTGAAGTATAGTTAATTTACAATGTCATGTTAGTTTCTGGAGTACAGCAGTGATTCAGTTTTACATATGTATATGTGTATGTGTGTTTATATTCTTTTCCATTATTTGTTATTGGAAGATATTGAATATAGTTCCTGTGCTATAGAGTATGTTCTTATTGTTTATTTTATATGTAATAGTGTATATCTGTGGAGAAGTCAATGAATGGCACCCCACTCCAGTACTCCGTCCAAGGAAAATCCATGGATGGAGGAGCCTGGTGGGCTGCCATCTATGGGGTCGCACAGAGTCGGACACGACTGAAGCGACTTAGCAGCAGCAGCAGCAGCAGTGTATATCTGTTAATTTCAAGCTCCTAATTTATCCCTCCTTTCCCCTTTGGTAACCGTAAGCTCATTTTCTATATCTGTGAGTCTGTTTCTGTTGTGCAAATAAGTCCCTTTGTGTTATATTTTAGATTCCACATAAAAGTGGTATTGTATAGCATTTGTCTTTGTCTGACTTCACTTAGTATGATAATCTCTAGGTTGCTACAAATGGCATTGTTTCATTTTTATGGCTGAGTAATATTCCATTGTATATTGATACTGTATCTTCTTTATCCATTCATCTATTGATGAATGCTTACATTGCTTTCATGCCATGGTTATTGTGAGTAGTGCTGCTACAAACATTGGGGTACATGTATCTCTTCAAATTAGAATTTTCTCCAGATATATGCCCAGGAATGGGATTGCTAGATCATGTGGTAACTCTATTTTTAGTTTTTTTAAGGACCTTCCATACTCTTTTCCACAGTGGCTGTTTCGATTTACATTCCCATCAGGAGTGGAGAAGCGGTCACTTTTCTCTGCACCCTCTCCAGCATTTATGGTTTGTGGACTTTTTAATGATGGCCACTCTGACTGGAGTGAGGTGATACCCTATTGTCATTTTGATTTGCATTTAATTTGCATTAATGATATTGAGCATCTTTTCATGTGCTTTTTTGGCCATCTGTATGTCTTCTTTGGAGAAATGTCTATTTAGATCTTCTGCCCATTTTTTGATTGAGTTTTTTGGTTGTTATTGGGTTGTATGAGTTGCTTATGCATTTTGGAAATTAAGTCCTTGTCAGTCACATCATTGTTGGAGCAACATTGTGAATGTACTCAATGTCACTGACTTATACACTTTAAAAGGGTTAATTTTATGATATGTGAGTTGTTTTTTTAACCCCAATTAAAAAAAAAAAAAGAAACAAAAAAGATTCTCAATCTCAATTTACCTTCAGACATTTCAAAAGCAACACGTTTAAAAATCATCACATCCGCTGGCCTCTCTGTCTCCTATTTCAGTCAACGGTGTCCAGATGACTGTGTGTGGCTGTGCAGGTTTTGCTGAGCCCCCAGCCAGGAGGGAGATGGACCCAGGTGTTCCACTCACAGGCCTTCAACTTGACAATGACTGCATCTGCCCAGAGGACTCTTTTTCCAGTTCTCAAAGATACTTGTTTTAGTCAGTGTCTCCAGAGAAGCAGAACCAATAGGATGTATATGTATACATAGAAAGAAATTTATCATAAAGAATTGGTTCACACAGTCGTGGAGGGTGGGAAATCTCAAGAGGTGCAGTTAACAAGCTGGAGACCCAGTAGAGCTGATGGTGCAAGTTCTAGTCTCAAAGTCAGCAGCCTGAAGACCGAAGAAGAGCTGATGTTTCAGCTGGAGTCCAAAGGCAGGAGAAGATCCATGTCTCAGCTCAATCAGTCAGGTGGGAGGAGTTCCCTCTTACTCAGGGGCAGGTCAGGCTTTTTGTTTACTCAGGTCTTCAGCTGATTGGGTGAGGCCCACTCATATTAGGTAGGGCAGTCTGCCCTACTCAGTCAACTGGTTCAAATGTCAGTCTCAGCCAAAAACACCCTCATAAACACACCCAGAATAATGTCTGATCAAACATCTGGGCACACCATAGCCCATCTGAGTGCAGTCAAGTTGACACATGAAATTAATCATCACAATAAGTTATGGGTTGGAAGAGAACTGGAAGAGGAACTCAATGGCCCCACCATTCTCCCACCCATCAAAAACCTGGGCCGCACCCTTGACCTCTCTGTGAAGACCCAGAATCAGCACACAGACACACCACCCCCAGAGTCCACCCAGCTGCTAAGTCCTGACCCTTCTCTCTGTTCTCCTGTCTCCAATTCCAACACCACTGCCCTGGCCCAGGCCGCTACTTGTGACCATGGGAAATCTGATTTCCCACCCCCATGCTTCTAAGACTAAAATCCATGGTCCTGCCCCCACCCGTGGGTGCCAGGTATCTGTTTCTCCACTGGGTGAGGCTACACAGTGAAAAGACCACAGTAAGTGCTGGGAGTTCAGCTTCTTCTTTCCCTCCACACCATGGACCACAGTGAGGCAGTAGAGGAAACCCAAACGGATGCCTGAGTGGGCTGTCTTAAGGCTGACTCTGGAGGACAACTGGGCAGCAAGTGCTAGGAAAACTGACCCGTATCACCAAGGTACATTCACTAATAGCTTCACCAGGAATCAAGGTGTGGTCTGACCTCTGCTAGTCGGCCTCCAGCGTCTGTTTCTCAAAGTACTTCAGAACAAGGATGGAGGGGGGAAAGTCACTATGCTTTGATCCCCTAAAGCCCAACAGCTTGGACTACTGCTCTAGACAAGTAACAGGTTGTAGTTTTCATCTTCTTCTCTGTGACCGAGGTGATCCTTCTGACATGCAAATCTAGTCATTCCATACTCCCTGCCTGTGAAAACCCATACTATGTCATCCTGCTGCCCTCAGGATGAAGCCCAACCTTCTGAGAGATTCTGGAGGACCCTTTAGGATCTGGGCCCTGCTTGATTCTCTAGCCTCACCTCTCCCCACCTCCTCCCCTGCCCTCTCTGCTTGTCGGGCAGTCATGTAATTGTGCCACAGAGATCTGCTGTGGCTGTGTGCAGTGTGTGCGTGCTCAGTCACGTCTGATTCTCTGCAACCCCAGGGACTGTAGCCCGCCAGGTTCCTCTGTCCATGGGCTTTTCCAGGCAAGAATACTGGAGTGAGTTACTGTTTCCTTCTCCATGGGACCTTCCTGACCCAGGGATTGGACCCATGTCTCCTGAATCTACTGCATTGGTGAGCGGGTTCTTGACCACTGAGCCACCAGCTACAAATTTACTCAACTGAACTGCAGTCTGAGACTCTCCCCTCCAACCCTCCTTCTTTTCCCAGATCCTTTTACAGGTGCGGGCCTGCATCGTGGTTTGAAAACTCACCCTGTCTCCTCCTGTTCCTTCCCCTTTATTTTTCACAGGAATTTTCTCCCAATAAACCTCTTGCATGCCTAATCTTGTCTTGGCCTCTGCTTCTCAGAGGACCTGAAGTAATAGACCTGCCATTTTGAATTACTTGCCACAATGCCCTGCTCTCCTCCCCAGCCTTTGCATGTGCTGTTCCCTCCATCTGAAAAATCTTCTCTTTCCTCCTTGACCCTTTCTTGGCCAACTCCTATTCATCCTTCAGGATCAAACTTAGAGATCCCCTCATTCATCAGAGACATTTATGAATGGTTCACTGTGGCCCAGGCATGGTTCCACACACTGGGGATACAGTTGGGAAGGAGAGGGCAGGCCAAGTCTCTGCTCTCATCAAGCTCACTTTATAATAAGTAAATGGTCAATAAACACATTTTTTGAAACAGATCCAGGGTATAGCGGTGGAGAGTGTATTATAAAGAAAGCAGGATAAGGGTATAGGATAATGAAGGTGCACTGGTTTATTTTAGACAGAAAGATCAGGGAAGGCTCCTTGGGCGGGGGGAGGTGACATTTGAGCAGAGTAATGACTAGCGGGGGCTTCCTAGGTGGCACTAGTGGTAAAGAACCCACCTGCCAACACAGGCAGATGTAAGAGTCATGGGTTCAATCCCTGGTGGGAAGATCCCCTGGAGGAGGGCATGTCAACCCACTCCAGTATTCTTGCCTAGAGAATCCCATGGACAGAGGAGACTGGTGGGCTGTAGTCATAGGGTCGCAGAGACAGACACAACTGAAGTGACTTGGCATGCATGCACTAACTAGCGGAGAGAGTGAGCCATGTGACATGGAGGGAGGGTGTGGACTTTTCAGCCAGGAGAGAGCATTCCAGACAGCAGGAGGGAGGCTGCTGGGGACTGGGAATCCAAACTCATATGAGCTCCTGAAGCACTCCCCTGCATTCCTAGCAGAGTGCACCCTGATAGTTAAAGCATGCGGGTTAACCTGTCTGCCTCCCCTCCAGACAGCAACTCTGAGGATGGGGCCCAGCTTGCCAGGCTTTGTTAGTGCTATGTCCCCTGGCAGTCCATGGGGTTGCAAAGACTCGGACACGACTGAGCAACTGAACTGAAATGAACTGATGTCCCCTGGGGCTTCCCTGGTGGCTCAGTTGATAAAGAATCTGTCTGCAGTGCGGGAGACCCGGGTTCGATCCAGGGGTCAGGAAGATCCCCTGGAGAAGGGAATGGCAACCCACTCCAGTATTCTTGCTTGGAGAATCCCCATGGACAGAGGAGCCTGGTGGACTACAGTCCATGGGTTGCAAAGAGTTGGAAACTACTGAGCGACTAACACTTTCACTTTCTTCATGTCCCCCAAGCCTGGTATGGTGTTGAGTGCTCAGTAGGTACTGACAGTCAAAGCATACTTGTGGTCATAGCTATTAGTAACTGCAAACTGAAGCATGCCTGGCTCTGTGTTAAAGGTTCACTAATATTAATATTACTAAGAGCAAAGTAGGTAGCATTATCATCCCCAGTGGAAAAGACTACTGTGGACCCCATCAGGTTTTCTCTGCAGGCACAAGGAAACTGAGGCACAGCAAGTTTAAGGCACTTCCCACGGCCATACAGCTGGAAATAGGTAAAATGTGTATTGCCAGGCAGAGTGTTTATCCATCAGCCCAAACAGCCTCTCCCATTTCTGACATGAGGTAGCACCTGGAAAAGCACAAGACTCTCAGCTCAGAGAATGGGAGCGCCCTGCTCCCCATCCCCATCCTCAGCTCAGAGTGATTTCCAAGTCAGGTCCTAAGCAGAGGCTCCTAGAACTGCAGGGTCAAGAGGGACTTTGAGAAGATCCACTCCACCCTTGACTCACGCCAAGAGACTGTGCCAGAGGGCTGGGAAGATTTTAAGGCCACCTTGCTGCGTGCTCTTTCCTGCTCCCTAGACCAGACTCAGACAGTCAGTAATTGCCAAAGCCATTCAATCAGACGCCTGGCACCACCCGACTGAGAAAACAAGTTGTTGTGAAGGCAGTTATGTAAAGAGAGGATGCGGTTCAAGGCCCAGCCCTGCCCATGCCTGGCTGGAGCCCTACCGTGATGACTTCGGTGTCCTGGTCACATGGTCCAGCCTGGCAGTGCTTGCTCACCCTTTGCCTCAGCATTGCCATTCTGCTTGCCAGGATGCCAACTGGCTCCTGGGAACCCTCCACTCCCTGCTGCCTTGGCAGTTTCTCTGGCTCTCCTGTTGGTGCCAGGCACTAGGACCCAGAAGCATTGCAGTGGGAGAGGCTGCCTCTCCCCATCATTTTACAGAAGTGGAAACTGAATCCCCAAAGGGTGCTATGACTTGTGCAAAGTCCTTTTACAGAAGTGGAAACTGAGTCCCAAAGGGATGCTGTGACTTGTGCAAAGTCCTAAGGCTAGTTGGTGGCTGATTGAAGCAAGAGCCCCTGTCTGTGATTTCCTCCTCCTTGTCTGACTGCTGCCTCCTACCAGCTCCTCTCTCCTGCAATCCTCCATGCTGCCCAGACCTGGAGCCATCCCTCCTTTGCCAAGGTCTCCACACTAGTCCTCTCCACCTTTGCTCATACCCAGTCAAAGCAGTGACCTCACAGTTGCCTTTTAGACTCCACTCCTGCCCTTTCAATTCATCCTCTACCCTGAAGCCACAGGACTTTTCCTAAAACCAAGTCAGGTTTGGCCACTGTCCTATTGAAAGCCCTGGATAGCTCCCGCTCACCTGGAGGATGGATCCTTAGCAAGATGTCTGGTCCTCCCTGGCCCAGTCCCTACCTCTCTCAGCAGGGTCATTCCCAATGGGTCGCTTGTGCACACCTGACCTGCCAGCCACAGAGCTTACCTAACTCAGAGCTGCTGTGAAGAGTAAACATCAGCTGATGTGTATGACACCTGGAATGTAGGAAATGCTCAGCAAACTTTGACTGTCCTGGTGGGCTGGGCACTTACTCTCCAGGAAGACTGCTAGAGGCTGGTGGTGCTCTGGTCTCTGACCCAAGGGACATGCTCTTAACTGTGACCCCAGTCAGGCCCTCAACTCCCTAGATCCAGGTTATACCATCTAAGAAAAGGGCAAAATGAAAAACACCTGCCCTACTATTTCTCAGAGACTATTTTTTTGGGGGGGTGGGGTGGGGAGGGATAAAAACCAACGTAGTACATTTGAATGGCCACACAGATCATTATTATTTCCTATCTCTGAGAGCAGGGGAGCCACCATCTCCTTGGGTCCCTACAGTGACAGCTGCAGGTCCTTATTCAGGACAGGGGAAAGACACGAGGAATGTTCACCTCCTGTCACCCCTGCAACCCTGGCACAAGGGGGAAAATCAGTAGCAAGAGCTCTTTGTCTTCTAACTACTTATTACACATGTAGATTCTTGTGGCCTGACAGGCAAAAGCATAAGGGTACCAATTTCATGAATGCATTGTATTAGAGCCAGAGGTGAGCAGTGAGCAGTTCCACAGCCTCGGGGGACCGCCTCTGCAAGCCTTCATGAGGAAGGCAGATTCCAACTTGCACAGAGAACCTGGCAGCTGTTGCTTTATTAGTTGTCCATCTGTCCATCCATCCATTTAGCCAGAGGACATTAAATTTGCCTTTCTCCTCCTTTGCTGCCAAATAAGGCCCAGTAAAAGAACAGTATGGACTGAATATTTGTGTCCCCAAAGTCATATGTTGAAGCCCCAATCCTCAGTGTGATGGTATCAGAGGTGGGCCTTAAGGGAAGTAATTAGGTTTAGATGGGATCATGAGGGTGGAGCCCCTATGATGGGATTAGTGCCCTTATAAGAAAGAGCTTACAGTAAGTTGGTGGCCATCTGCAAACCAGGAGAAGGACCCTTACCAGACACAGATTCTTCTTGGACTTCCCAGAACTGTGAGAAAAAAATTTTGTTGTTTATGCCCCACCCAACCCCTCCCAGTCTATAGTACTTCATTACAGCAGCTTGAACTAAGACAAAGGATAAGGAAAATCAGAAAAGCAATCTAGCTCTCCCAGACTCATGATCCTTCCTTCCTCCTTCTTTTGGCTCTTTTCATATCTGGAGAATGCATAGCAAGTTGCTAAGATGATAAGTTATAAAGACAGTAAAAATAAATTTTAACCTTTATTGTGGTTAAAATTTTAGCTCATGAAGTATTTCAAACAGATGGAAAATTATGAAGAATACTATAATAGTTTCCCAAGTACCCATTCCCTACCCCAGTGAACATTAACCTTCTGCTATATTCCCTTTGAGGGCTTCCCTGGTGGTTCAGAGGTAAAGAATCTGCCTGCCAATGCAGGAGACAGATTCAATCCCTGGGTTGGGAAGATCCCCTGGAGAAGGGAATGACAGCCCATGCCAGGATTCCATGGAGAGAAAAGCCTGACAGGCTACAGCCCATGGGTTGCAAAGAGTCAGATAAGACTGAGAGACTCAACTACAACAAATATTTGCTTTGAGATCTTTTTCATTTTTTTAAGGAAACAAGCTGTCACAGATCCAGCCGAACTGTTTGGGCAGGTTTGGGGCTTTTACTACCAAGGTATAACTCCATAAGCAATGCATAGTTTTCATTGTTTGGGATTTTCCATAGATGATATCATATGACATGCAGCCTTTTGCAACTTGCTTTTTAATTTTATTGGATTTTTAAAAAAATTATATGTTTAATAGATGCTGGTTGTAACAAGTTGAGCCACACGGGCATGGAGAAGGGAAAAGTTTAATCATGTCCACCTGCCCCCTTCAATTGCACTGCCCAAGAGGACCTCTGTTGACAGGTGATAACCATCTTTCTGCATCTTTGCTTCTGCTCACAACACACACAACGGCTCCGATGCTGAGGGAAGAGCCAGGGGGAGTCTGGGATAGGCTGGAGCAGTCAGGGGTGCCACACGAACAGATCCTGGTGCTGTTGAGCAAGGGGAATGCAGTCAGAGGGTGTGGAGGGAGATGTGCAACTTCCCTGACCGTTAGCCCACAGGCTGCTGGTTTCACCACCCACTCCCTCTCCTGGCAGGCCCTGTGGTCTGCAGGGCATGCAGGGTCAGTTAACAGCAGTGTCTTGAGCTGCAACATGGTGAGGGTCTCCCCTTATCAGACTCGGCGACTATAGTGAGCCATGTGATGAAGGGACCATAAGACCTCTGCATCCCTTTCTGATTGATGATTGTCACTCAGGTTGTTCTAGCGAAGAGCTGACATGCTGTGAGTCCCACATGTTGGAGAAACCTTTGGGAGGCCAAGCTGGCTTTAGCTGTGACCCAGAAGGCATTCACATATATGTGTTTTCGGTTCCTGTGACCTCTCCATGAACCTGGGGTGAAGACATAGAATGCCAAGAAAATTTCCAATTTTTTTTTCTTTAACTTAAGAGTGAATAGGATCAGACATGTCATGCTTAGTGCTGGACTGGAATTTTTTTTCCCTTGCCAAAAAGAAAGCTAATAATTAGAGCTTAAGTTATTTTGTTTTGTTTTTCAAAGTGAATTTCATGTTACAGCAAAGCAGACAGAGAACCTGAATGTGAGACTTAATCGTTCTCATTGTGAAGGCCTGCTCAACTTTTCCACCCTTGAGATTGCAATAGTCTGAAAAGAAGCATAAACCTCACTGGGGCTTGTAAACCAAGATTTGAGATTGACCTAAGAGATCCCTCCAGCTGTTAAACTCTAGAGTTTCGTGCTTTCCACTTTTTCCCATTTATTTATTCAACACAATTTTTTGAGTTCCTGCTGCGTTCAGCATTATTCTAAGAGTTGGGTCATTATAGAGTCATAGACTAGACAAACCTCTGCCCTCCTGAGGAGCTAAGAACTCAAAGGGTCTCAAAATGCAAAGACTCCCATTCTGTATCAATATTCAAATCATTCATTTATTCTTCAGAGTGAATCGATTCCCACAACATCCTCCTGCCAGTTGGTAGGACAGGTCTTTCTAGTCTCATTTTCCAATTGGGCAGACCCAACAATAATAAATAGAATTCAGGAACATCAGCATGAATACTGTGGCCTTTAAGGAAACACAGAGGTGGAAATGCCTGCATCTTACTTCCCAGAATCTCTATCTAGCTCCTCTCACAGGCTGGGAAATCTTGAACATGCACATCTTCTGAATTAATACCAAGAAGAAACCCCAGTTTCCAGACATGATGCAAGAAGCAGGTGATGAATTCTGGAAAATGATACTTGGGTAAGAGGGGTGAGAATTCCTGAAACTCCTTGAGCAAATAAATGCTCCCTACCCTGCTCCATTCTCCAACATGTTTGAATCCCCATTTGGCATCCTACAAGCTAAAAATGACAATCCCTCTCTTTATCTTTTTTTTCTCTCCTTTTCCCTGGTCTGGTGTTGACCCTGATGACATCAACTTGCATCCAGGCTGGGACCTGATGCCTCCTCAGGCCCCAAGGTTGCTTCTGATAGCCAAGCCAGGGACTCTCTCAACTGCCCAGTGGGGCCTTTATAAGGTACTTAGTAACTTATGGCTCTAGTTCCCCCAGCTCCAGGCTCCTGGCCAACTTCTTCAAATTGTTTTCTTTAGCAATGAAGGGCCTTCTCAGCCTTGCAGCAGAATGCAGGGCTTTTTTCTCTTTTCCTTGCAGGGCTGTGAAGTCCCTTTCAGGCTGTTCTCTCCCAGCAAGGATCACTCAGAAGAAGGTGTTCAGCCCCAAATGTGGGCCTGCTGGGTGAGAAGGTGGCTCCCAACAAATTCCCCTAGAAGCTGCAAGTTGGCAGCACAGGTGTGATGGATGACCTGAACGTATTCTGCCCCTAAAAGTACCCTGGAGATTTAAAGGTAGCAAGTGTCTATATTTTGTGACTCAGTTAAATCCTTAATCAGATTCTTTTCTATAATGGGATGATTTTTGACTCATACAGTGAATTTTGGGTAAAAATGTTGCTAAATCTTTACAGCAAACACTCGGAGGGTGAGAGTTCATTTACTCTGGCTGGAGAGAAATGACGGGTCTCCCTCTTTGAGGAAACCATCTCCGTTGGCTGGATGGATATTGGCCTCAGTTCTGGACCTGCCTGTGTCCAGTGGGCGCCTTTCAGGAGCTAACTCCATACTCCCTGAAGGATTACAGACACTCCCCGCCCATCTGTTCATGGAATCCCCTGGCAGTTGTTTCCCCCACCCTCAACTCAGACACAGACATCACAAGTCCTTCCTTCCCACAGGTCCACAGGGAAATGGTGGGGAAGGTTTTCATTCTTTTATCTCCCCTTGGGCACTTAGATGAAAGGAGTCAACTCACTGAGTCATTATGGAGTCCTGTGGTGTCTGAGCATGGGAGGACAGAAGCGATTAAGACTGGAGTCAGTGACTTTTGTGGGCTTACCGTTTAGAGGAGCTGGAATAGAAAATTTGAAAACTCAAGTCTTTGATCTTCTGAGGAAGGCTGTATGCATCATGTAATGCCTCTTATTTATTATGAGTTAGAGCAAATGCTTTGATTTAATACTTAATCATCATAGGTAATCATTATAAAGAAAGCATTGCATTTTTAGGACACTTATACTTTGTCAAAAAAACCCTCCGTGCTCACCACTTCTGGTAGGAAGCGGCATGGTTCAGGCGTTCCTCACCCTGACAGTGGTGCTGTCAGGCGACTGCTGCAAGTGAGGTACCCTTTGGGGACCTCCCCATTCCCTTCTGTGTTTTGTGATCTGGGTGGACACTCTCCTCTCCTTTCTAGGGTAGGGAAACTGTGAGGGGCTGTGCGAATGAGTGGGCATATTTCTCTGCAGCTTCTCTTGATGAAGAAATCAACAGTGTCCAGTTTCCAAGACTCATAAAAGAATAAATGGTACCCACCTTTCTGCTTGTCCAAAATAAATGGTACCCACATTTCTGCCTGTTCATCTGCCACCCCATGCCTATATCCTGGAAGCAGAAGCTTTTCTTGTCTTTCTAAAGCTCAGGTTCAGGTCATAGGGGTGTGAGGTGAGGCCATAAAGCTTAAAGGGTGGATTTGACCTTAACAGAGGAGAGATGTGTGCTCTGGAGTTGGAGGACCCAGGAGATGGAGGGACACCACAGTCTTACCCCCTACAAAGCCCTGGGAGCCTTGAGACCTGCGGGAGTCCTTGTGACCCCACAAGTCAGGAAGGATTCCTCTGAACCCACTCAGGGCAGCAGGGTTGGGACCCGCTCAGCACTGCCTCCTGCAGCAAAGTGGGTAACTACACCACCAACCACTCCCCTGGACCAAGGATCAGGATCCTCACAGCTTCCAGGCATCACATAACCTCCAGGATACCAGCTGGTCCCATGGAGATGCAGGCCAGCTCCAGTAATAGCCACATCAGACTTCTCATCAGCTGAAAGGTAGGTCTCACAGCTGGATTAATTAGTTGAATTTTTTTAAAAAGAAGAAATACAATGTTTTTATACCTGAGTGTTGTTAAGAAAATTTATACCTATGAGAATTTATACCTACAAGAAAATTTATACCTATGAGAATTAACTATGGACAAAAGTGACCCTGTAACTTCCTGGCAACTCAGAGGCATTGCAGGAAAGGGACCCACAGAGGCTCAAAGAACAAAGCCCTTTGAAGAGGTGAAGAAAAATAGGAAATAGGCAAAATGGAAAGGATGCCCTTTACCAGAAGAAAGTCTGCTAGTACTGTGTGGGGTCTGTGAGTTCAGAGAAAGCAGGGCAACTGGTCAGGACTGTGGACTCACGACTTAGCATGTGAGGGTCGAACCTGGAGCATCTACTGTGCTCCCTCAGGGCTGGAGCATGACAGCTGGAAACAAAACACTCCCCCCTACCCCCACCCCCCACCTCTCCAAAAAAAAACCCACTCACGGCTTCAAGCTCTCCCAAGATGAAGAATTTGGCTCCAGAGGAGGAGGAAGTGACCCTGACTCATCTACTAACCACATAATTCATACCACTGTATATTCTTCCATTTTAACTAAACTGAATGCAACTGTGCCGAGAACTGGAGGGAAGAACGTTACTTGGGTTAGTGGGGGTGGATATTTCCAAATATTAAGACACTATTTGAGATATGTGCTCAGTCACAGGTCTCTCAGAATTGGCCATGTTTATACTACCAGGGCTGACTGGACCAGGGAAGGTCACCTGACCCAGGATGTGCCAATCAGCTTCACTTTCATGTTAAAAATGTTAGTTGCTCAGTTATGTCCAACTCTTTGCAACCCAATGGACTGGGGCTCACCAGACTCTTCTGTCCGTGGGATTCTCCAGGCAAAAATACTGGAGTGGATTGCCATTTCCTTCTCCAGGGTATCTTCCTTACCCAGGGTTCGAACCTGGGTCTCCTGCATTGCAGGCGACTCTTTACCATCTGAGCCACCAGGGAAGTTTCCCTTTTATGGGTATGTGGAATTAGGAGTGAGAGATGGCCAGTTATTCTCAACACAAGAATACAACAGGCCAAGTAAAGTTGGAAGTCATGAAGAGAAGAAGGCAGTGAGTACATTCCACTCTGTGAGCCAGAGAGACCGAGAAATCAGGTAGTTGAGAGAATGAGGATGTAGAAGAATCACAGAGAAAAGCAGAGACAAGGAAGAGTCGCAGTGGCCTTCCAGTTCCTGACTCTAGTCCTCCGAGATCTCTTAGTATTCCTGCCCTTGATTTCTGAGATATGCCGTTGCATCCTTGCAATTCCCCTTTTTTGGCCCAAGCTAGCTACTATTGGTTCTATAGCAACCAAAGTGACTTAACTAACCATCAGGAATAATACACACCAAGCCAAGAAAGTCAGTAACTCACCATATTCTTTTTTTATTGTGGTCGAACATCCATAACATAAAATTTATCACTTCGGCCATTTTAAGTATACAATTCTATGACATTAAGTGATCCCCAATGTTCTATGGTCATAACCACCATCCATCTCTAGAACTTCTTGCCATTTTCTTAATTGGCGTCCTCATGATATAAGTTTAGATCATCAATAGGATGTAAGTATAGTTGATGATCATGGGCTGAAGTGGTGACCTATGCCAGTACTATGAGTTGGTTTTGGGGTTCATTCATTTTAGTTATATTCTTAATTGGGTTTTCTGTCAGATGACTTGCTTTTCCCCCATAATTTTAGAGTTAAGAAAATCATGTTTACTTGAAGGTTCCAGCTAACCCAGTGTTCATTATAAAAACTTTGTTGTTTGATAAAATTAATTGACAATCACTGTTTGCTGTGAGTTGAACAAGTCCATAGTTTTCTCAGATGTGACATGATGATCATAAAGGTGTCTATCATTCAGAATTCTGGGAAAATTAAGTCATATAAAGCTTGGTCCTTTGTACAATGTAAGGACCTGGTGAAAACTAGTTATCATTATTCATATGTGATAACATATGAATATTCATTATTGACAAATATTCATTATTGATATGTGGGCCATATTGAAAAAATGGTTAAGGGTTCAAGGATTTGCTATTTTAGGCAACACCATGTCAATATGAAATAATGAAGGTGGTAAGAAAAATAGGTTAAGATGGACCTTTAATAAAATCTTAAATTATGATGGATAATAACTGGATAATAGTTGAAAAATATTTAAGAAATTGTTCGGTAGAGGTTCCTCAGGGACCAACAACCAAAATATCAAAAGTGGAAGGAAATACAAGTAAAGACCTGGTCAACATAACACTCCACTTGGAATCTCATCCCCTCATCAGAGAGTCTGACATGGTAACGCTTTATTTGAAACAAAACAGGAAGGTTTCTCTCCATTCCTGAACAAAGCCGCCATCACTGGGCAGGCTTCATTTGCCTGAACCAGGAAGCCACACAAGCATCTAGAAGGCTCACAAAGTACAGAGCACCGGGGCTGAAGTAAAAACTTGATAAGCCTTGAACCCCAAATGAGACTGAACTCACTGTTGTGCTGAGCCAGCCCTCCTGCCACCATTCCTAATTTGCCTCTCATTTGGGGAGGGGATATGATGTGAGATGTAATTTGGGTGATCAAGTTTACTCCCTGCAAAGTCCTAAAGCTTGAAAAGAAAATATAATCATTTTGGATGAATTTTCCCCCTCGACTCTCTTGCCTATTTCCTTGCCATCTTAAACACACCACGAAAACCTCAAGCAGTTTCTCACTGATGCGCATGCGACATTACCTTGAATGCCCATGCCATCAATACCAGAAGTGAGATTATTCAACTATTTCCCATGCATGAAATGGCCCCATTTCATGGTTCTGACATCCTTTTCCTTTGCTTCTGCTTCTTGCCATTTTACTGTGTCCTCCTTTGTTGCCACCCACCAGTTATTATTTTCTAATTTAACCAATACCCTGGCTTTCACTCCATCTTATTCTCATATTGCAATAAAATGGCAATGTCTTGTTTTATTCTTCTTCACTGAAGATGCATTGTTGGGATCACAATAGGCTCCTGGACCCTGGTGTAGAAGTGAGATTTGATTTTGAATGCCATCTCATGATAACAACTCTGTGACATGTGTTAGCTGTTTAGGGTTTCCCTTGTCTAGTGTTTGCCTTTTTGTTTGTCAAGGTTTGACTCGAAAGAGTATCTGAGGCTCCCAAATGTCCTTTTTTGCCTGAGTTGAAATGACATTCTTTCCCTGTATGTTTCCTGTTGCTGATGTCACAAATTACCAGAAAGTCAGTGACTTGAAAAACACAAATATGTTATTTAACAGTTTTGGAGGTCAGAAATCTGAAATGAATCTCTATGGACTAAAATCAAGGTTTCGGCAGGGCCATTATCCTTTCTGGAAGATTGAGGGGAGAATCCGTTTGTTTGTCTTTTGCAGCTTCTAAGAGGCACCTGCATTTCTTGCCTTATGACCCCTGTCCACAGCCAGCAATGACCAGTCAAGTCCTCACAGGATGTCACTCTGACACTGTCTTCTGCCTCCCTCTTCCCCACTGAAGGATGTTGTGATTACACTGGGCACACCTGGATAAGGGCTTCTCTGGTGACTCAGACAGTAAAGAATCTGCCTGCCACTCGAGAAACCTGGGTTCAATCCCTGGGTTGGGAAGATCCCCTGGATGAGGGAATGGGCTACCCACGCCTGTATTCTTGCCTGGAGAATCCCATGGAAAGAGGAGCCTGGTGGACAACAGTCCGTGAGATTGCAGAGTCGTACATGACTGAGCAACCAACACTTTCACCTGGATAATCCAGGCTAATCTCTCTATTTTAAGGTGATCTGATTAGCAGCCTCGTTCCATCTGCTACAATTCCCCTTTGTCTTGTAATGTAACATATTCACAGGTTCTGAGGAGTTGGATTCAGACATATTTGGGGGCCATTATTCAGCCTACTATAGTCTCTATATTTTATGGTAAACATTCTAAGGTGAATCTCTTATTTTTTTAAAAAATGAGAAAATATAGTGATGGCCAAGTGGAGGGAAACAGTGATACAGCCCACATCACACTCCAGAAGCCCTCATTCTTTGTGGCATCTGTGAAATAGATTTGATTTCCGTGAGGCCCATTTGCCCACCATCTTTCAGAAGGAACTTGAAAACAATAATATGCCTGTAAGTGCTGGCATAATTTCTAATTTTATATTTTTATACAATTTTGTGCAGTTTTGGAAACCAGATAATTTATTTTGGAATTGTATCAAAAATGGAATAACAAATATTTATACAATGCTCACTAAGTGCCAGGAGTTATTCTAAGTGCTTTTAGGCATCATTTCCAGTCCTTCCAATACCTTTAGAGGATAGGTTTGTTTGGCCCATTTCACAGACAAAGGAACCAAAGCTTTGAGCCATGCATCTTGATTGAAAGGCTTGAATAATACCATGAATTTTTTCAACAAAATAGAGTTGTTTAGCAAAGAAGAGTGAATGTGGTGTAAACAGTCAACAGTATCTTCTATCTGTGTATTTTTACATATTAAAAATTAACATGCATTCAAAAACTCTGCAAGAATATAAATAATGTTAACAACTATCTATGAGAGGGAACTTTGTGCCAGCTAAGACATACATATTTGTGATTTTTTTTGCAATGAACTTGTATTATTTAAAAATAGTAACAGGCATTATTTTTTACATTTAAAAATGAAGTCATGCCATTGTAAATCAACTATACTTCAATCAAGAAAAGAAGGGTTTTAAATGAAGTCATTCAGAATTGAGTGCAGGAAAGAAGGATTCATTTCACTTAGGAAGTGAGCCAGTGTCAGTAAAAAGAGCAAAAGAAGACTTTGTAACAGTGGCAGGGGGTAGGGACCAAATCAATGAAGCAGGTACTAAACAGGTTCAGATTAACAAGTGAGCATTATTGTTTCTGGAAGTGTTAACCAGGAAGTGTACAGTGTGTTCCTATTTATCCATTTGGAATTTGGAAATGAAAATTTGTAGACCTAGGTAGTATACGATGTTTTATGCTGAAATACATACATCAATTTTTAAATCTTAATTACATTAAGAATTTTTTTTTAACTAAGAGAAGATATGATTTAAAGGAATCTTAAAGTTTGGGGTTTTCTTAATGTAAAATGTATCTGTCATTTGGAATGGGTTATTTCTGTGACTTAGGCCAGAAATTCCTAAACTGTGCTCTGAAGAAATAGAATATGTGTTCCATGAAAATAAGTGATGCTGATGTTATTTTTTTCTACAAAAATTTCTTCTAGAAAAACATGTGTGGGGACTTCCCTGGTGGTCCAGTGGCTAAGACTCCAATCTCCCAATGCAGGGGGCCCGGGTTCAATCCTGAATTAGATCCCACTAAGGGAAAGTAAGAGTTTGCATGCTGCAATGACGATCAAAGATCCCGTGTGCTGCAACTAAGACCCATCGCAGCCAAATAAATAAATAAAAATAAATATTTTTTAAAGAAAGAAAAGTATGAAAGTATATATGTAAAAAATCAACTAAATAAATATTATTTTAATCCTCTAGTAAGCTGTCTTTAGCAGAAACAGCTGGAGTAGTCCCTGGAGGACATTTGCTCTGTGCTTTGATGTATGGGCAGCAGTTACCATCAACTGACTTTCAAGCTCCCGGTGGCCAGCCCCGAAACTGCCTACACAATATCCACTCTTCTCGCCTTCCTTATCTGTAGAAACCTGATTTTGTTCAGGGTGCCCAAGGCCAGGTACAGACTTGATTTTTCTCAGCTTCTTCACAGCTAGTAGTGACCATGAGATGTAAGGGGATGTCTTCTAAATTGACTTCCAGAAAGATGTTTTCCTGGTGAAAGGGAAAGACTCAGCTGCCTTGTACCTTTTGCTGTTTGTCTTTGTCCTCCTTTCTCCTGCATGAGATACAGATTTGACATCTGGAGCTGCAGCAGCCAACTTGTGACCCAGAGGACAAAAGTCACAAGCTAAAGGTAGTGACCCAAGGAGCTAGTCAAACTTGGGGTCCTTGATGACATCACAGAGTTAATGTACCAGTTTAGAGGTGTATTGCTCACCTCTAAATTCCCTGATATAAAGGGGGAAAAGCTATTTAGTTAAGCCATTGTTGTCAGATTCCTACTGCTGCTGCTGCTAAGTCGCTTCAGTAGTGTTCGACTCTGTGTGACCCCATAGACAGTAGCCAACTAGGCTCCCCCGTCCCTGGGATTCTCCAGGCAAGAACACTGGAGTGGGTTGCCATTGCCTTCTCCAATGCATGAAAGTGAAAAGTCAAAGTGAAGTCCCTCAGTCGTGTTCAACTCTTCACGACTCCATGGACTGCAGCCTACCAGGCTCCTCTGTCCATGGGATTTTCCAGGCAAGAGTACTGGAGTGGGGTGCCATCGCCTTCTCCAAGATTCCTACTACACATAGCCAAATATAATTCCTATTACATGCAGCCAAATGCACCTGGGTTTGTACACCCATGTACATCATCTTTTGATTGATTGCCATAATGTCCCAAACCTAGTCACATAATTTCAGCAGATGTCCATGATGTTAAGCAATATTTGGTGAAACAGGAGAGTGAAAAACTGGCTTAAAACTCAACATTCAAAAAAAACTAAGATCATGGCATTCAGTCCCATCACTTCATGACAAATACATGGGGGAAAAATGGAAATAGTGACAGACTTTATTTTCTTGGGCTCCAAAATCACTGCAGACTGTGACTGCAGCCATGAAATTAAAAGACGCTTGTTCTTTGGAATGGCACCCCACTCCGGTACTCTTACCTGGAAAATCCCATGGACAGAGGAGCCTGGTAGGCTGCAGTCCATGGGATGGCTAAGAGTCGGACACGACTGAATGACTTCACTTTGACTTTTCACTTTCATGCATTGGAGAAGGAAATGGCAACCCACTCCAGTGTTCTTGCCTGGAGAATCCCTGGGACGGGGGCCTGGTGGGCTGCCGTCTATGGGGTAGCACAGAGTTGGACACGACTGAAGTGACTTAGCAGCAGCAGCAGCAGCAGCAGTTCTTTGGAAGAAAAGCTATGACAAACCTAGACAGCATATTAAAAAGCAGAGACACCACTTTGCTGACAAAAGTCTGGATTGTCAAAGCTATGGTTTTTCCAGTAGTCATGTATGGATGTGAGAGTTCAACCAGAAAGGAAGCTGAGCACCGAAGAATTGATGCTTTTGAACTGTGGTGCTGGAGAAGACTCTTGAGAATCCCTTGGACTGCAAGGAGATCAAACCACTCAATCCTAAAGGAAAACAACCCTGAATATTTCTTGGAAGGACTGATGCTAAAGCTGAAGCTCCAATACTTCGGCCACCTGATGTGAAGAGCTGACTCATTAGAAAAGACCCTGATGCTAGGAAAGATTGAGGGGAAGAAAAGAAGGGGCAACAGAGGATGAGAGGGTTGGATCATCAACTCAATGGACACGAATTTGAGCAAACTCCAGGAGACTGTGAAGGACAGGGAAGCCTGGCATGCTGCAGACCATGTGGCCACAAAGAATTGGCATGATTGAGTGACTGAACCACAACAACAATCAATATTAAATAATTATCCAATACTAACGTGTTCTCTCCAGATCTATGGCTAAAGTAATAAGGATTTAAATGATAAGAAGTTCTTGGGGGTTCTGAATGATATCTGAACCAACACAAATTTAGAATACTTTAAAGTGAAGATGAGTAATCTGAGCTTTAACTTTCAAAAAGAAAAAAAGAAAAAAATCTAGGGGACTTTCCCAGCAATCCATTGTTTAAGACTCCATGCTTCCACTGCGGGGATCACGAATTTGGTTCCTGGTGGGGAACTAAGATCCTGCATGCTTCCTCATGGCATGGCCAAAAAACCAAAAACCCTAGATATGTGCTGCCCAAGAAGGACCACTCTATGGAGTAGCCTAAACTAAGAGGACACAAGTATGACACAGCATATAACTCACATCGTTTGCCTCTTTGCTCCAGTGTATATAGAATGTGGACTTTTCACTACACACAGCACTGAATGAAAATGTAGTGCTGCATCTGATGTATCATGCTAATAATACCTCTCAGCCACAAGACTGTTTCCAGTAGACAGACAGGGAATTTTAAAAAGACAAAAATATTCAAAACACAAATATCTGAAAGACCAAAAACACACAAACATTTAAAAACACAGATATACAAGAGACATGGAATATGTACAAATGACTTTAAAAGTTTTATAAGAACATGTAAAACAAAAAGATGTTTTGCTTTCACATTTTTCCTTAAGGAAATACATCTGTGAGACCCTTTACCTCTGCCTTCTTTCAAACCAGTTTTCATTGTAGTGAATACACGTCTGCTGGTGTTCTGTCAGTGCACTATCATTTTTAATGTATACTTTGGTCAAGGTAAGTAAGTTTGGGAAACATCATGCTAAACTGATCGATCTCTAATCTCACCAAAAAAAAAACTTTAAAAATCATAGTCCAAGAATAGGAGTTGGCGTGGCCTAGGAAATCCAGGTTAACATTCTTAAGGAGAGTCTACTAATTATTACTTTTATTCAGCGTCCTGTTGTATTGTTTTAATTCATAAGAAATCAGAGTCTGAAAGTATGTCACATCCATCGAGAGAAATTCCAACAGAGGGACATGCACAAAGTCCCTCCCTGCTGGACTGCAGACTTTGGAAGATGAGCCATGCCTATTTCACTGACCTCTGTCTCTCCAATCTCTTGCACACAGCAGGGCTAACCTTGCACACAGCAGGGCTTCAACATCCCTTTCTATGGTTAACAGGCTAAGGTGTTGCTCTGTAGACCTCTCCTACACAAAGTTTTAAAAATAAATTTTCATTTTAAAATAGTCTCAGATTTACAGAAAAATCATGAAGATAATACAGAGTGTTTCTATATACACATACCCACTTTCCCCTGTTTTTAACAACTTACTATAGAATGGTACATTTGTCACAATGAATGAAAAATACTGACACTTTATTCAGATTTCCTTAGTTATTACCTAACGTCCTTTTCTGGTCAGGATCCCATCCAGGATCCACAACAGTTTGCCATCGTGTTTCTCTAAGTCCCTCTCAGCTGTGATGATTTCTCAGACCCTCCTTGTTTTTTGATGACTTTAGCAGTTTTCCGGAATACAGATCCAGAATTTTGTAGAATACCCCTCTATTGGAATTTGTCTGGCATTCTTTTCATGACTAGAGAGGGTAGTGAGTTTTTGAATGGAAAACCATAGAAGTAAAATGCCACCCCTCTTTACATCATGTTAAGGGTGAAAAAAGAGTGGAAGTGTTAGTCACTCAGTTGTGTCTGACTCTGTGACCCCATAGACTATAGCCTGCCAGGTTCCTCTGTCCATGGAATTCTCCAGGCAAAAATACTGGAGTGGGTAGCTGTTCTGTTCTCCAGTAGAACTTCTGGACTCAGGGATGAAACCCAAGAATCCTGCATCTCCTGCATTGGCACGTGGATTCTTTACCGTTGAAGCCACCAGGGATGAATTATCAGTATGACTTATCACTGTTGATATTAACCTTGGCTCCTAGTTGGACTTAACCATCCCTCACATACTGCTAAATGGAATCACGCTGCCTTTCATGTCCAGACGGGGATCTGATTCCAATTCATAACAGTCAGTATCCCCAGTTAGCTTGGACTTGGGCAGCCTAAACACTGAAATGATTCACAAGACAAATGTGTGACCTTCACACTGGCCCTGAGCATGGGAGGCAGGTGGAGAAGAGTCAGGTTGACCTGCCCACTTTGACAACATGCCAAACCCACCTAGGCTTGCTAAGGGCCAAGGTCAGCAGCCAAGTAGGGCCAAGTGCCCAGTCTTCTTCCTATCCATGGGTGCTGACCTTTCATGGTACAGCTTGGAATTTTCAACTTAGTCTCTTTGTAAATGCCTTCTGTGGGTGGTGACTCATTCCCCAGTACTCTTGGAGGCAGCAAGAGTCCAGAGAAGCTGGGCAAGAATACTAAGGGAAGAGAAAAGAATAGAACAAAATAGATCTGACAAGCTCACCAGTCTGACCTGCCCCTCTGTTACACTGTGAGGTTTTTGCTGGACTCTTCCTTACTTGATTCAAACATATCATGAACAAGAATGCAGATTCTTTTATAGTCACTTTATAAATTCTTTTAAATTTTTTTAATGGAAGTATAGTTGATTTACAATGTGTCAATTTCTGCTGCACAGCAAAGTGACTTAGTCATACATATATTCTTTGGGGCGGTGGTAGGGGGGAGCTTCCCAGGTGGCACAGCGGTAAAGAATCCACCTGCCAATGTAGGAAGTACAAGAGTTGTGGTTGTGGGTTCAGTCCCTGGGTCAGAAAGATCCCCTGGAGTAGGAAATGGCAACCCCCTCCAGTATTCTTGCCTGGAAAACTCCATGGACAGAGAAGCCTGGTGGGCTACAGTCTGTGGGGTTGCAAAGAGTCAGACACGACTGAGCACATATACACACACGCACATTCTTTTTCATATTATTTCCCATTATGGCTTATCACAGAATATTGCATATAGTTCCCTGTGTTACACAGTAGGATCTTCTTGTTTATCTATTCTTTATATAATAGTGTGCATCTGCTAATCCCAGACTCTCAATTCTTCCCTAGCTCTCCACCCTGGCAAACACAAGTCTGTCCTCTATGTCCATGAAACAGTTTCTACTTCACAGATACATTCATTTGTATTGTATTTTAGATGCCACATTTAAGTGGTATTGTATGATATTTGTCTTCCTCTTTCTTACTTGCTTTGCTTAGTATGAGAATGTCTAGATCCATCCGTGTGGCTGCAAATGGTATTCTTTCATTATTTTTTATGGCTGAGTAATATTCCACTGTATATAGATACCATATCTTCTTCATCCACACATCTGTCAATGCACATTTAGGCTGTCTCCATGTCTTGGCTATTGTGAATAATACTGCTATGAACATTGCATGAACATAGGGGTGTATGTATTTTTTCAAATAATAATTTTGTTTGGATATATGTCTAGGAGTGGGATTGCTGGATCACATGACAACTCTTAAAATTTTTAGTTGTTTTGAGGAAATTCCATATTGTTTTCCATAGAGGCTGTATCAAATCACATTCCCATCAACAAAGTAAGATGATTCCCTTTTCTCCACACCCTCTCCAGTATTGTTATTTGTATATTTTTTAATGACAGCTATTCTGACCAGTGTGAGGTGGTACTTCATTGCAGGTTGGATTTGAATTTCTCTGATAATTAGCAATGTTGAGCATCTTTTCAGTTGCCTGTTGGCCATTCGTATGTCTTGTCTGGAGAAATGTCTGTTTAGGTCTTCTGCCCATTTTTCGATTGGGTTGTTTGTTTTTTGTTATTGAGTTGTATGATCTGTATATTTTGGAAATTAATCCCTTGTCATTCAGATCCTTTGCAAATACTTTCTTTCAGCCCATAGGCTGTGTTTTTGTTTATGGTTTCCTTTGCTGTGCAAAAGCTTGTAAGTCCAATTGGGTCCCATTTGTTTATCTTTGCTTTTATTTCTACAATGTTGCCTTAGGAGACTGACCTAAGAAAACATTGGTATGATTTATATCAGAGAATTATTTGCCTGCATTCTCTTCTAGGAGTTTTACCGTGTCATGTCTTATATTTAAGTCCTTAAGCCATTTTGAGTTTATTTTTGTGTTTGGGGAGAGGGTGTGTTCTAACTTCATTGATTTACATGCGGCTGTCTAACTTTTCCAACACTACTTGCTGAAGAGACTGTTTTTCCTCCATTGTATATTCTTGCCTCTTTTGTTGAAGACTAACTGACCATAAGAATATGGGTTTACTTTTGGGCTCTCTGTTCTGTTCCATTGATCCATATGTCTGTTTTTGTGCCAGTACTATGCTACTTTGGTTACTGTAGCTTGGTGGTATTGTCTGAAGTCTGGGACGGTTATACCTCCCGCCTTGTTCTTTTTCCTCAGGATTGCTTTGGTGATTCTAGGTCTTTAATGGTTCCATATCAATTTTAGGATTATTTGTTTCAGTTCTGTGAAAAATGTCGTGGGTAATTTCATAAGAATCACATTAAATAAATCACATTACACGTAGAATGCTTTGGGTAGCATGGCCATTTTAACTATATTAATTCTTCAAGAGCATGGGATATCTTTCCACTTCTTTGAATCATCTACGATTTCCTTTGCTAATGTTCTGTGAAAAGTGAAAGTGTAGTCCCTCAGTTACGTCTGAGTCTTTGTGACCCCCTGCCAGACTCCTCTGCCCATGGAATTCTCCAGGCAAGAATCCTGGGCTGGGTAGTCATTACCTTTTCCAGGGGATCTTCTGTGCCCAGAGACTGAACCTGTATCTCCTGCACTGCAGGAAGATTCTTTACCATCTGAGCCACCAGGGAAGCCCTAATGTCTCGTAGTTCTCAGCATATAATTATTTCACTTCCTTGGTGACGTTTATTCCTAAGTACTTTTTTATGTGATTTTAAAAGGAATGCTTTGCTTCCATTCCCTTTCTGATGTTTCATTATTAGTGTAAAGAAATGCAGCCAATTGCTATATGTTAATCTTGTTTACTGCTACCTTGCTGAATTCCTTCCTCAGTTCTAGTAGTTCTTGTGTGGAGTCTCCAGTGTTTTCTGTATATAATATCATCAAATTTTTTTCATTGGGTACAATTAGGGTTTGGAACATTGTTTTTCTTCCCTCTCTTTATTCTGACACACCGACTAGTTCAAATAACTGAATTAGATCACATAAAATAATAATAAAAGTGTGTTATATAACATTATTTCAGTTAACATTTATTTGCATTGTACCATGCATCCGGAATTGTGCTAATTATTTTATGTACATACCTCATTTAATTCTCAACAACTTGATGAGTTTGTTAGCTCCATATTCTAGAGGATAAAGTGAGCCATAGAAAAGTTAAGTAACTTGCCCAAGATCACATAGCTAGTAACTGGCCAAGAAGGCTATAAACACAGTCTGACTTCTCACTCCATGCTGCTACACAGTTGATCAGATCACTACACATTTCTATGCTATTCAAAAAGAACTATACCACTCCTCCAGTGTTTAGCTAACCACCCACCGTACTGCTACCCCACTCGGCAAGCCCATATGCCATACAAGTGTCTTCAATACTCCCAGCAACTTGCAAGGTGCCAAGAGTAGAAAGGTGAATAAAACGGAGTCCTGGCCAAAAGGATCTCACTGTTGGTTAACTTATCCCCAGAAGTGCTGGGGATTCCCTAGAAATTCCCACATGTCCATGTCCAGATTCAGTGGTACTGAGAGAGCTGGCTATCTAGAAGAGATCTCGATTCAGGATATAGAATTTCAGCATGTGATGACTTTGACACCAAAAAAAAAAAAAAAGGCATGGAACATGATCATAATCTCAAATGACTAACAATTGTTCAAAATGTTAAAAATTAGTTCAGTTCCAGCCCATCATAAAAGACATCCATCTATCATGATGGAGGACAGGCCAGTCAGAACAGTGTCAGTTGTGGAGGAGCTGGGATGGGCTGGACATTATTAGCCTTGAAAAATCCGCAGAGATGGAGCCACAGGGGTCCTTCACAGAAGACATCCACTTTTGTTGAGTTGACCCAGTGAGATTTTGTAGTTTTTGTTACCACAGCCTAGCTTTGCCCATTCTAATATTTATCAGCCCACATCTTTCTCCTGAACACCAGATGCAGATTCCAGATACTGACTCAATGGCATTGGGATGTCAAGACAGAGATTTCAAACCCAAGAGGCCCACAGCTGAATTTCTTAACTCCCCCCTAAAAACTGTGTCCATTAGCCTTCCCCACCTCAGTGGGATGTCAATTCTATCCTAATTACTTAGGCCGGAAATCTCAGAGCCATCATGTCTCTTCTCTTTCTCTCACATCCTATGAGCAATCCATGAGAAAATACCTTTGCCCTACTTTTAAAGTATATTCAGAATTGAACCATTTCTCACCATGTCCTGTGCCACCCCATTGGCCTAAGTCACCATCATGTCTCACTGGGATAAATACAACAGCCTCCCAACAGGTCTCACGTCTTTCATTCAAGAACTTCCTTAGAGTCTTATTAATGCAGCAGATCATATTAAACCATTCAAATTCCATCCCAAATCCTGCAGCAGCCCCCCATTTTACTCCTGACAAAAGCCGAAGTCTTTTTATTTTTTTAACTTTTATTTACTTATTTGGCTACATCCGGTCTTAGTTGCAGCATGTGGGATCTTTCTAGCTGTGGCATGCAAACTCTTGGTTGTGGCATATGGGATCTAGGTCCCTGACCAGGGGTTGAATCTGGGCCCCTGTATTGGGAGCATGGAGTCTTAGCCACTGAACCATTAAGGAAGTCTCTTCTTATTCCTTTTCAGTTCAGTTCAGTTCAGTCGCTCAGTCGTGTCACAGAATATTTTTTCCTTTTCAGTGCTCAGGTTCTCACAATCTGGCCAGTGCGAGTCCCAGAGATCCTTGCAAGCGTTTTTGCTTTTTCAAATCAGTAAGATTTTCTAACATTTCTGCTTTCTCTGCTCTGAACATAGAATAATAGTCACTCTCCATGGAGCCCTGGTTCCTTTTAGTAGAAAGTTAGAGGCCAAAACCTGGCTGCTTTAGGGATGGATACCAGATTGTTCCCTAGGAACACAGATGGAGATAGCATCACTACTAGACACTACTGACAGGTAGATGTGTGTCTTTAAAAGATTTCATTAGTCAAGATCCAGGCAAGAAAACAGAAATCACACCAGCATTAGGAATTTCCAATAAGAAAGATATAAAATAGACAATTAATAACAAAAGTGTTAGTTGGGGGAAAAGCAAACAAAGAATGCTGAGGTAAACCAGAGATTAATAGCTGAGGACACAGCTGCCACTGGTCTGAGGAGCAGAAGGGAAGAGGAGGTATTACTAGAAACCAGGATCCCAGAGGAGGCAGCGCAGGCCTGACACCCAGACCTGTCCTCACCCATGTGCGCTGAGTCCTGGATGAAAGCTCAGGAGGGTGGGACTCTGGATAATGAAGAAGTCTGTGGCTCCACTGATGGGGCACATCCAAGGGGCTGCTGGAGGCTAGCATTGGGGCTGCAGAAAGAAGTTAGAAGCTGAGCTAGAGCTGTGCAGGGCTCCCGACAGGAGAGAGGAACAAGAAAACAGCCTTCTCTTTCCTACTTCCACCCTCCCAGTTCCCACCAGTGCCTCCAGACCCATAGGAAGCCAGCTGGCAAGGAAAAGTAGGAAGTATGGCTCAGCCCCAAGATCACAGAAAGAGGGGCCTGGAGGGGGTGATAATAGAGGATAACCAGCACAGAGTTCATGAAGTCACCCAGACCTTCCAGTGAAACTCCGACTTCTTTTTCTTAATTGAATTGTAGTTGATCTACAATGTTGTGTTAGTTTCTGGCATATAGCAAAGCAACTCAGATATATTCTTCTTCGTGTTCTTTTCCATTATGGCTTATCAAAGATACTGAATATAGTTCCCTGGGCTACACAGTAGGAACTTATTATTTATTGACTTTATAAGTGGTAGTCTGTATCTGTTAATTTCAAGCTCCTAATTTATCTGTCCCCTTCACTCCTTTCCCCTTTGGTAACCATAAGTTTGTTTTCTGTGTCTGTATAAACTCCAACTTATTTAAGTCCTCTTTAAAAAAAAAAACAACCTTGTTTTTGTATAAACAAATTACCAAGTTACTAGTTTCTCCAAATGTCATATCATTTCTTATCAATTTTATATATTAAATAAGTATGTACCCACATTCATACAAACCTATGTACTTAAATATCAATATAACATTAATGGACACTATTACTTACTAGTATCCATATATATTTTACTCAGAGTCTGACCTAGGCTGGAATTACATTCCCTTCTACTCTCTCTCTCTTTTATTGTGGTAAAATATACATAATATAACATTTACCATCGTAACCATTTTTAAGTGTACCCTTCAACAGTGTTAGGTATATTCATTTACATTGTTGTGCAACCAACCTCCAGAAATCTTTTCATCTTGCAAAACCGAAACTCTATACTCACCAAACAATAATTCACAATCCTCCCCTGGCCCCAGCCCCTGGCAGCCACCCTCCTACTTTCTGTCTCTCCAAATTTGCCTACTCTAGCTACTTCATGTAAGTGGTAGCATACAATATTTGTCCTTTCGTGACTGGCTTATTTCACTTAGCATAATGTCTACAGTGTTCATCCATGTTGTAGCACAGATCAGAATGTCCTTCCTTTCTAAGGCTTTTAAATATTCTGTTACATATGTATGTATACATACACACACACCACATTTTGTTTATCCATTCCTTTGTCAGTGGACATGGGTCACTTCCTCTTTGGCTATTGTGTGCAATCCTGCTGAGAACACAGTTGTATGTTTCCCTTCTCTCTCATAATCCTTCTGTACCCTTTCATTCTATAAGAGTGATTCTTAACCATGTCTGACCTAGCACTTTCTCTCATTCTAAAATGAAGTTCATAAGCAATTTAGCTTGTCTACTGTACAGTTTCAGGAAAATCAGTACAATAAAATATTCCATTGAGCAAATACCTGAGAACAATCATACAGGGCACATAACAAAATCATCAAATGTTTTTGCATGTTGCTCACGGTGACCACAGACACAAATGTACAATGTGTCAGGAACGTTGTATTGGTGATTTGAATAGCACAAATAGTGTTGCTTTGTGGCATGACTTCCTCATGTAAGTAACCAACACAGTAAAGTTTGAAGCAAAGCAGTCAGTTTTCAACATCATGGCAATTGTAACCTTGGAAATACAGTGCATATTTATTTATGCTTGGCAAAATATACTTAAAAAATTTTTTTTTATTTGGCTGCTCTTGGTCTTAGTTGTGGGATCTTCCATCTTTGCTGCAGCATGCAGCATCTTTAGCTGTGGCATATGAATTCTTGGTTGCAGCATGTGGGATCTAGTTCCCTGACCAGGGATTGAATCCGAGCCCCCTGCATCAGGAGTGTGGAGTCTTAGCCACCGAACCAATACTTGATGTTTTGGGAAGTATTGGGAAGTCCCCCAATACTTGATGTTTCTGTGTAAAACAGAATTAGATTCTTGGCTCAGATAATTTTAAACAGATTATTTCCCCATAGGTCATTGAAAATTAGTGAACACGTGGAATGCTTTGTCATGCAGGATGGTCCAGGGGTTTGCAAGACATCTAGCTTCTTTGGCCCATGCCCACTAAATGCCAGTAGTACCTCCTCAGTCATGACACCAGTCAAGCAATGCCCCTTGGACATTTCCAAAACGCCCTCTAGGACGCAGTACCTCCCACATTAAGAACTGCTATTCTGTAAGTCAGTAGTCTCCCTGCCTCTGTCGCTTAAGTCCTAACCAATAAAGCTGTGTAACCATGGCAAGCATGAGGAAAAAAACCCTGCAGACTTATTAATCTAGTTGGCTAACTAGTGTGCTCTGAAACCCACTGCCAAGTGTATGCCAAGGCCATGCATCCCACAGGTGCTCCAGCCAATGGCTGAGTACAGTGGGATACGAAGGCCAACTTGTTCCTAGAAGGCTTGAGATGCCTCTGACTGCTGACTTCGCCTTGAGGTTCCCCAGTAGCTTTGCTGACTTTTCTTGGCTGTACGACAGGCTAGGATGTTTGCATCCAACCTGCTCCCCTCTTTCCTTCACTTGGGGTCAGACTTTCATCACCCTCTGACAGCTCTACTAATGCTGCTCCTTCTCTATTTTCTCTCCTAAATGTCTCCCTAGTAAAATCTTTGTACATTTTGTCCTATCTTGGCATGTGCTTCTTAGAGGACTTGGAGTCACACAGTAACAGAAAACCATAAGCCTCCATGACACACAACACTAGGTGTTTATGGCTCCTGTTTCTGGGGGCTGCTGACTAGACAGCTCACTGACCTTGGCTGGGTTTGTTCCTGTATCGGGGTTGACTGGCCAGTGATCCTAGTGATCTAGGATCACTTCCTCTATGATGACTGGGGACTCAGCTAGACTCCACATATCTCTCATCCTCCAGTAGGCTAGGCCCAGTGTGTTCTGATGGCAATGGCACAAGCATAAGGGAAAAGCCAAACGTATAAACCTATTTTGAATTTGTGCTTACCTAGGATCAGCGGGAGAAAGTAATGGCACCCCACTTCAGTACTCTTGCCTGGAAAATCCCATGGACAGAGGAGCCTGGTGGGCTGCAGACCATAGGGTCGTGAAGAGTTGGAAACGACTGAAGTGACTTAGCAGCAGCAGGATCAGCTATGGGCTTCCCAGGTGTCTCAGTGGTAAAGAATCCATTGCCGAATGCAGGAGACTTGGGTTTGACCCCTGGGTCAGGAAGAGCCCCTGAAGCAGGAAATAGCAACCCATTCCAGTATTCTTGCCTGGAAAATCCCATGGACAGAGGAACCTGGTGGCCTACAGTCCATAGGGTCACAAAGAGTTGGACATGACTTAGCAACTTAACAAAAAACAAAAGCATGGATTAAAGATCTCAATGTAAGACCAGAAACTATAAAACTCCTAGAGGAGAACATAGGCAAAACACTCTCCGACATACATCACAGCAGGATCCTCTATGACCCACCTCCCAGAATATTGGAAATAAAAGCAAAAATAAACAAATGGGACCTAATTAAACTTA
>NW_011495048.1:10716607-10724027 GCF_000754665.1 Bison bison bison
TTAAACTTAAAAGCTTCTGCACAACAAAGGAAACTATTAGCAAGGTGAAAAGGCAGCCTTCAGAATGGGAGAAAATAATAGCAAATGAAGCAACTGACAAACAACTAATCTCAAAAATATACAAGCAACTCCTACAGCTCAACTCCAGAAAAATAAATGACCCAATCAAAAAATGGGCCAAAGAACTAAATAGACATTTCTCCAAAGAAGACATACAGATGGCTAACAAACACATGAAAAGATGCTCAACATCACTCATTATCAGAGAAATGCAAATCAAAACCACTATGAGGTACCATTTCACGCCAGTCAGAATGGCTGCAATCCATAAGTCTACAAGCAATAAATGCTGGAGAGGGTGTGGAGAGAAGGGAACTCTCTTGCACTGTTGGTGGGAATGCAAACTAGTACAGCCACTATGGAGAACAGTGTGGAGATTCCTTAAAAAACTGGAAATAGAACTGCCTTATGATCCAGCAATCCCACTGCTGGACATACACACTGAGGAAACCAGAAGGGAAAGAGACACATGTACCCCAATGTTCATCGCAGCACTGTTTATAATAGCCAGGACATGGAAGCAACCTAGATGCCCATCAGCAGATGAATGGATAAGAAAGCTGTGGGACATATACACAATGGAGTATTATTCAGCCATTAAAAAGAATACATTTGAATCAGTTCTAATGAGATGGATGAAACTGGAACCTATTATACAGAGTGAAGTAAGCCAGAAAGAAAAACACCAATACAGTATACTAACACATATATATGGAATTTAGAAAGATGGAAACAATAACCCTGTGTACGAGACAGCAAAAGAGACACCGATGTATAGATCAGTCTTATGGACTCTGTGGGAGAGGGACAGGTTGGGGAGATTTGGGAAAATAGCATTGAAACATGTATAATATCATGTATGAAACGAGTCGCCAGTCCAGGTTCGATGCACAATACTGGATGCTTGGGGCTGGTGCACTGGGACGACCCAGAGGGAGGGGAGGGGAGGGAGGAGGGTGGAGGGTTCAGGATGGGGAACTCGGGTATACCTGTGGCGGATTCATTTCGATATTTGGCAAAACTAATACAATATTGTAAAGTTTAAAAATAAAATAAAATTAAAACAAAACAAAACAAAACAAAAGCAAAGGATAAGCTAAGGAAAATCATATAGTTGACCCCAGATGGAATCAGAGGACCCTGAAAAGCAACATGACAAAGGGTCGGTAGTCAAGGAGAAGCAAAGAATGGGACTATTTTTAATAATCTACCACAATGTCCGTGCATTTTCGTTATTAGTGAACTACCACTTGAGTTTTTAAAAAATTATAACCGCATCATTGTAGAACCACTTATTGATAGAGAGGAAGTCTGAGTATTTACCAAAGGACTCTGATTATCCACACAAGGTTATTTAAACTAGAAAATATTTCCTGTACATTCATGGTCAAGTTGAAATCATTTTCTCCTCCCTGCAATGACCCAGGGCTGTGACTGCCCGTGACAAAGATTAGATCAGATATAGATAGCAAATAACTGACATTTTTTTGTAATTCAGAGTGATTTATTAAATTTTCAAACCTCTTCCACACAAAAGTAGAGATGTTTAGACAGTATTATTTTAAAAATAAATTTGAATAATTCAAAATTATATCTATGGTAATATCACTTACTTGCATTTTTTCTTAAGTAGGAAAACCTGTTGTGTTACAGGTCAGTAGCCAGGAATTACCTCTAAGCCTAGGTGCACCTGTGGCTGTGGGCATTGTGTATAAGCATCATTTTTCATGTGTGTTGTAGCAGAGAAAGAGTGGAGAACCAGAGTGACTTCTCTGCTCTGAGCTCCTGTAACCCATACCTTCCTACTAAGGTTCTCAATCTGTGTACAAGAAAATCAAGAATGGAGCCTTCCCTTTCCATCGTTTATTCTCTCTTGTAAAAAAAACAAATTAATGTTTTGTAATTTTGAAAAAATTACCTCCTATACTACAGTGCTCTCTTTATATTTACACGTTTCCCCTTTACCGAGCCATTCAAACGTGGTGTGCAGGCACCATGACACTTCACCCCTAAATAATTCTCCATCTTTTCCCAAGAATGAGGTCCTTGTCCTGTTACTGAGGACGCCGTTGTCGCACCTGGGAAACTCAACATTAAGTCCAACATTCCATTCACATGAATTTTGCCTAATTGTATCAAAATTATGCTTTAGTTTTCTTTTAATCCAGATCCCACTGCATTTAGTTGTTTTTATTTATTTATTTATTTTTTGCATTTAGTTGTTATATCTCATTAATCTGTTAACAGGAAGAATAATAAATAGATGTCTGGGTCATACCCTAAGGCTACAGACACTAAATTTCCAGGGTTAGATCCCAGGAATCTTTTAGAAAAAACTCTTTCTGAAGAAAAAAAAAGAAAATTCTTTCTGGATGACTCTGATGGAAGTCAAGCTTGGGAATCACTGAGTTCTATTTGGAAGGTTAATTATCTTTTCAGCTGTCCGTGGCTGTTTTCCCAAACAGACTTCAGTGAAATCTTGTTCCAGGAGTAATAAACTGTTGGGAGAACTATACCTCATTATTATTGATATCCATCTCTTCTGTTTCCTAACCATTGCCCCTCTCCTCAAATCCCACCTGTTTCTCACCTCTTAACATTATACTCACAACTTGAGTGGCAGGTTTTGAAAGCCTAGCCCTAGACTTTATCTTAGACTTCTCTTTAATTCCAAATTCTGTTAATTCATTGCCCTTATAAGTACTTTTTAATCAAATAATCTAGCATGGGAGTAGAGGGGTGTGGAAGGGGAGGATTGGCTTGTTGCAAGGCAGATTCCTAGGTCTTCCCCTGGACACAGGAGTATGCATTTTAATCAGCTCCCTAGATAGTCCATACTCTCTTTTTTGCGCTTCACTGTATGGGCCGTTTAGAGTGATTTACTCTTGGTAAGCAACTTTGTAAACCTCTGCTTGTGTCGCTGAATTAAACCTCCATTCTCAGAACTCTTGTCCACAAAACACAGACACCAAATGAATTTACCTTCCCATCTTTTAACTCATCTCTTTCAATGCTCCTATTTTACCAGTTCTCTCAGAAGAAATTGTCCATTCACAGAGTCTTAGCTTTTCTCTAAAACCATAGAAACAGGCATCTTATTTCTGCTCTCCCTGCCTTTTACTCCCACTCTGACCAAATTCCCTTTTAGTGTTGACTCAAATTGTTTATCTGCGTCTGTGCCTGACCTTTTGGTTCTAGGGACATATTTATGGCCCCCTTCCCCTCACCCCCCTTTTTTTTCCTTTTTGGTGAGTAGAGATGATGTAGAAGGGAGCCCAGAGGAATGATTACAGGTTGAGAAGTGACCCACACTTTGATTCCAGTATGCCACTTTGAACTAAGTTGTTCATCACGGGAGAAAAAGAACTTATTTATTATTTTGTTTTTTCAACTTGCTTGCTCTGTTTGCAAGGTAATCTGATCTATTCGAAAAGCAAATATTCTATTTTTGAAAATCACATTAGATTTTCCGCAAAGCTGTATTTTGCTACCATAGAAAGAACTGCACAGAAATTTAACCTTTTCAATATGGTTGTTAAAATACCTGGTGTCCCTTAGTAAATGAAAAGGAGCCCTCTAGAACCCAAAGTTGCCTGTGATGAAGGATACAACTTTCCTTTATCATTCCATTCAGTAGAAAATAATTCCTGCCAGATGATGTGATTCTAGTGATGCCACTAGCAATTTCAGTGAAACAATGTGGAAAATACGATGCTGTTATCAGATACAACATTAATATTTCTATTTATCAATTTCTATCAATTTATAATAAGTGTTAATTTATTTTAAAAAATATTTATTATTAGTTATTCTTATTTGGCTGTGTCAGGTCTTAGCTGACCAATCTTTATCGTGCAATATGGGGTCTTTAGTTGCGGCATGTGAACTCTTAGTTGCAGCATATGGAATCTAGTTCCCTGACCAGGGATTGAACCCAGGCCCCCTGCATTGGGAGTGTGGAGTCTTAGTCACTGGACCACCAGGGAAATCCCTCTATTGATTTATTGATACTAAATCCCTACAAGGAGGAGGAATGAAAAATTATGAAGAGGGACTTCCCCGTTGGTCCAGTGGCTAAGACTTCACACTCCCAATGCAGGGAAACCAAGTTCGAGCCCTGGTTGGGGAACTAGATCCCATATGCCATAACTAAGGATTCAGCATGCTACAACTAAGACCCAGCACAGCCAAATGAATAAATAAAGTAAAATTTAAAATAAAATTTAAAAAATTATGAAGAGACAAAATAAATGTAATAGGTGAACAAATGGAGGGGATTTTAAAAAGAAGTAAGGAGAGAAAAAGAAGGCAGGAAGTGAAACCCTTTATCAGCTGTTGGGGGACATGAGTGGACACCTGTTCCTCGGTTTACTTCATTTGTAGGCAGTACTACTGCTAGGCAACCAGTCTTTGTAGGAAGTCCCAACAGACCAGTTCCTCTTTAAAGGGAGCTTTTGCTAGTTAAATGACAGATGCATGTGGCACAGCATAAGGCACCCACAAACACTGCTCTCTCACTCAGCACCACAGTTATACTCAAAGAAAGTGCTAACAGTGCAGGGAGCTACCCGTTCGCACTGGAGGGTTAACTATTAACACAGCTGTGAAGTGCATGGGGATAGCCCCCAAAGCTATGGGCAGCAGGCAGACTTAGAGCACCAGGCATTAGGAAAGGCTTTGGGAGAGAAGTGGTATCTGAACTGGGACTGGGTACAGAAGCCAGAAAATGTGGAAGCATCACAGTTTGATTTTGTTGCATGTACAGAGAGCACAGCAGTAAAGAATCTGCTTGCCAATGTAGGAGATGTGGGTTCACTCCCTGGGTTGGGAATATCCACTGGAGAAGGAAATGGCTAACCATTCCAGTGTTCTTGCCTGGGAAATTGTATGCACAGAAGAACCTGGCAGGCTACAGTTCATGGGGTTGCAAAGAGTCGGACATGACTGAGCAACTGAGCACCTGTAGAGGGCACAAGGCTGGAGAGTGAGCTGAGGCCTGATCATGGTAAGTTTTGAATGCAGGGTGGAAAGCATCTTCTTATTTCAGTGGGAGCTCTGAGAGCTTTTGAACAAGAAGTGATCTGAAGGAGTTGCCCTCCCAAATCATTCTTGACTACTTCTTTGGTAACAGAAACCCCAGTTTGTAACTGGATTTATGCCTGTGCAAATTACGATTGCTTTCCTAACTTCTCTTGAAACTAGGTGTGGTCATGTAACTAGATTCTGGTGAATTAAATAGCAATGAAATAGTGTGTACAACTTTCAGGAAGTATTCTCAGAGGGAGAAGGCTTTGTTCCTTCTTATTTTTTCCTTCTGGATGGAAGCCCAGCCAGATGCTAATATGCATATTATTTATTAGGAAGATTGGCCTGGGGCAAGACAAAACACCTGATGGCTGGAACAGAGTAGCATTGGAGGTGGGAAGACAATTAGGAGAACACCTCAATGGTGAAGATAAGAAGTGTGGAAATAAGAACTGAGCCAGAATGGCAGCTTTGGGAACAGATGGGAAGGGTGGATGGGCTAAATATTGCGAAAGGAGAGTCTGTGGGACTTGGCAATAGGTCAGGTGAGAGGAGACACCAGGAAGAATCAAAGGTCATTCTGAGGTTTCAAGCAGAGGTGACTGGGAAGTCAAAGATATTGGTAACAGAAATAGGGGGATCAGCAGGATAAGGTGGAGAAGGCGATGGCACCCCACACCAGTACTCTTGCCTGGAAAATCCCATGGACGGAGGAGCCTGTTAGGCTACAGTCCATGGGGCCGCTAAGAGTCGGACACGACTGAGCAACTTCACTTTCACTTTTCACTTTCATGCTTTGGAGAAGGAAATGGCAACCCACTCCAGTGTTCTTGCCTGGAGAATCCCAGGGACGGGGGAACCTGGTGGGCTTCCGTCTATGGGGTCGCACAGAGTCGGACACGACTGACGCGACTTAGCAGCGGCAGCAGCAGCAGCAGCAGCAGCAGGATAAGGAGGCATCCTTGAGGAAGGCAACTAGGAATTCAGTCCTGAGCATATTGAGCTGAGATGCCTGCAAGATATCCAGGGGGAGATGTAAAGCAGGCCATTGGAAATTCATTTCTGCAGCTTGATTTGAGAGCCCTTTGCATAAAAGTGGTAGTCAAAATGAAGGGAGGGGCTGGTTGGCAAAATAGAGAGTGTGTCTATAGCGATTCCTTTCTTCAGTGCACACAGAAATAAACTTTGCTCTGCAAAACCAGATAAAAATATGTAAGCTCTTCACTTGATTTATACCCCCTCCCTCAAAAGACCCTGCAAGCTGGCTGGCTTCAGGCAATGAAATCCTCGCTGTCTCAAAATGTGGACAGCTCCTTAAAGTTCTTTACTAAGGCATTATGATTTGCACAGATAGTGATGCTCATATGTTCAAAGATGACTCCTTTTCACCAAGAGATCTATAGTAAATGGTCTTCCTCCTTAATTCAGGTTAGCCACACATAAGAAGGCTTCCCTTCCACAGATGTCTTAAAAGAACAATTCCTTTCAAAAGCAGAATGAGAGAATATGAAAATCTAATTAATATATGTAACAGTAAGACGCCTCTGCATAGACTTCTCTTATATCTGCCACGACTAGAGCAGTTGTTAAATAAAACTTGAAATAAAAAGGAAATGAATCTAATGTGAACCTTAGGGAAACATCTCAGCAAGCTGGCTGAATCTTTGCACTACTTTCATGGGATGGCTGGGGACCAGGGGATGGAAAAGGTTAAAAGCCAGTGGGTTGTTTCAGCTGAAGGTACACGGTAGAAACAAACGCAACTGGAAGTGGTGGTGAGAGCTCTGTTTCTTCTCCAAGTTTCGGTCCTCAGCTCACACAACGGAAGACAGCTGCCTGGCGACCCAGGGCCTATGCCGGTGGCCTCAGGCCAAGCGCCTAGGAGCACGCGAGGGAGCGAAGTGGTGGGGTGTAGGGGCTAAATTAAGGACCCCGTTTCACTTAAGAGTAAAGCTTTGTCAGACCTCTTATTGGGAGGGTGATAAAGCTTTTGCATTTGCCTATCCACCCATCCATCCTTTGTCTCAACGTCAAGGCCTGTGCCGGATCAAGGCTTTATCGCACGCAACCACACAGGACTAGAGGGGGGACTTGACGCAGGAGTAAGATGTGGTGGGAGGACCTCCGGATCCCCCCCACCGCGCGAGGCCCCTTCGCAGGAGGGGCGGGCGGCACTGGAGCGACAGTACCACGGTGCCGGCAGCCCCTCCCCCAATCCCCAGGACAAGGAACGCGTCGGCGTTCCACGTTCTCCCCGACCCTCTGGCCGCGAGGGCCCAGACCCCGGCCGGCCCGAGAGGCCCCGGCAGGTGCCAACGAGCCCGGGCCGTCTCTC
>NW_011495048.1:10724193-10763779 GCF_000754665.1 Bison bison bison
CGGCCACCCCTCCCCCCGCACCGGTGGCCTGGAGCCCGGCGCGAGGCGCGCGGCGGCCCTTCTCGGATGCTGATTGGCCGGAGCTGCAGGGGGCGGGGCGGTGGGTGTGAAGGGGGCGGGCCTAAGCCGCTCGGCACTCGGGTTTTTCTCCGCTTCTGCGAGCTCCCTCATTGCATCATCTTCAGCCAGTGGCCGCAGTGAGAGGCTGGGCTCGGGGCGATCCACTCGGGCCGGGGCTCTAGTTCGGTCTCCCGCGTCTGTCCTGGTCCTTCCCGCACCTGCTCCAGCGCCAAGGCTGGGGACCCCAGCAGGCCGACTCCGAGAACCCGCTAGGCACAGCTAGCGGACCTCGCCTGCTCCACCGGATCCATTCATTGAGAGCCGAGTGTTTTCCCGGAGCCCGAGTCCCCCGCCTCCTCCAGCTCGAAGCCACGGACAAAGCGCCATGGAGAAAAGCAGCGAGACCAACGGCTACCTAGACAGCGCCCAGGAGGGGCCTGCAGCGGGGCCTGGCGAGCCCGGAACCACTGCTAGACGCGCGGGGCGCTGCGCCGGCTTCCTGCGGCGCCACGGGCTTGTGCTGCTCACGGTGTCCGGGGTGGTGGCGGGTGCCGGCCTGGGCGCGGCGTTGCGTGGACTCCAGCTGAATCGCACACAGGTCACTTACCTGGCCTTTCCGGGCGAGATGCTGCTCCGTATGCTGCGTATGATCATCCTGCCGCTGGTGGTCTGCAGCCTGGTGTCGGGCGCCGCCTCCCTCGACGCCAGCTCTCTCGGGCGCTTGGGCGGCATCGCCATCGCCTACTTCGGCCTCACCACGCTAGGAGCCTCAGCTCTCGCGGTTGCTTTGGCTTTCATCATCAAACCTGGATCTGGCTCGCAGACCCTTCAGTCCAGCGACCTGGGTCTGGAGGATTCGGGGCCCCCACCGGTCCCCAAAGAGACAGTGGACTCCTTCCTTGACCTGACCAGGTAATGTCCCCGCGACCTCCACCCCACCTTCCTGAGCCTCAGTGGGAGACGCCAGCTCATTAATGCACTCTAGTTCATATGCCCCCGTATTCATTCTTAATTGGCTGCTGGTGGCCTTTAACAGTTTTAAATGTCAAAATAACGTCTACAGACTTTGAGTGTTGACCACACCTGTGCAAATGTCAGCCGGGTCGCACCGGACATTTTCAAGGACCAGGGCTCCATCTTTCAGCAAGACCAGTCCTACCGTTAGGTGGGAGTGTGCTAGAGAGAGGCAGAGGTCTCACTTGTACTTCGCTCATACTCTTTGGCTGCCCTCTCTAGGGAAAAACATTCCAACCACGCCCCTATGTTCTCACCTAATTTTCTCCCCAGGTAGTGCAAAGAAGCTTCCGAGAGCACTGGTTAAATTTTGCCTGTTGGGCCATTCTCCCCTGTAATCTATGGCATCTGTTTCAGCCCTTTGGCTGGGAAGAAGCTGGCAGTTTTTTGAAGGGTTGTCAGTGGACCCAAGAATAACAAGGCTGGAGTGAGTTGTTCAGGGCTCATTGCCCAGAAACATGTCTCTCCGGGGGAGCTTGGGATAGGTTGCTCGCCACCTGCATAGTCAGGACCACTGTAGAGTATTGTGAGTTTCAAGGGGCTTTATTTGTGGGAAGATGTGAATTCTAGAGAGGGAGGAGGAAGAAGCATCTTCAGTTAACTTTGCTGCTTCGGGGGACTCTAAAGTTGCATTTCATCCTTAGAAATGTAGTTTTTGTGGATTCGCCAAAGCCTCAGCTTCTTTTGGTTTCTCCATTAGCCCAGAGTTCACAGATGGGAAAACTTCAACCTAGAGGCATTTACTGATGTGGCCAGGTTCAGTTGAGTGGGGAGAGCTTGGCTGGCTCCCTCTCTGGGTTTTCAATAATTCTGGAATCAGAGTCTTGGACATATGTTTTGTCTTGAGTCACTGAAGTAAAGCTCCTCATTGCTGAGGCTGTGAAAAAGAGCAAACACTGGGCAAAGTGACTTGACTTCCTGCTGTTTCCATTTCTCCTTCTGGAAAATGTGATGACTGCCACTTAAGAGAGAGGAGGGAGGAGGGTTCAGGATGGGGAACACATGTATACCTGTGGCGGATTCATTTTGATATATGGCAAAACCAATAAAATATTGTAAAGTTAAAAAATAAAATAAAATAAAATATAAAAAAAGTTATAACAACAAAAAAAGTCAAAGGCATTTACTTTAGAAAAACAAAACAAAACAAAACCCATAACCTCTCTGATAAGGGGGACCAAAAAGTTCTTACCAAAAAGATAGGTGGAGGTGGCCTATTACAACTTTGATGAGTTATAGCCTTTGTCTAGTGTCTGGTAGCTTATTATGTGGAGTCTTTAGAGATTGTTACGGTTTGAGGACTAACTTTTAGGTGGATACTGAAAAAGTCTACTGAGGTTGAGAGTAGTGGTCGCTTACACTGACCGCCAAGCATCATGGCTTAGCGGTCAGTGTAAGTGCAGACTCTCAGTGGCTCAGGCTGAAAACACAGAAGGACCAGCTGAGCCTTCATCATGGCTTGTTGGAAGTAGGTAGTGTTTCATGTGCCTTTGACTTATTACCTTCAATGTATCAGTGAGGGAGCATGATTGTGGGCTTAAAGGAGTCTTTTTTGCAGGGATCAGTGGCTCAAGGAGTGTAGATGTTCTGGTGTGTTGGTGGTACCCCATAGGGAGACTGGTAGCACTCCTTTGTCTCCAAGAGAGGCAATGGCTAAGAAACAGGGTGTAGGGGGAGAAGTGAGGGGTTACCATATTACCACGAGCCCAAGAAGGGACTTATTTCCTGATTGTGGTTTTCTAGTTTTAGATCCGAGTCTCTTCAACTCCTGCTTCTGAAGTGAATGACCCGGCATCATGACTTAGTGGCCAGTATAAGTGTAGACTCTCAGTGACTTGGGCTGAAAACACAGCGAAGGACCAAGACAACCTTTGTCATGGCTTGTTGGAAGTAGGTAGTGTTTCATGATGCTTCTAGAGGCTGACCTTATTTAATCCAGGAGCTCACAGATAAAGGTAGGGTAAGTGGTAGACCCTATTTTACCACTCAGAAAACTGAGGCAGATTAAGTGATTTGCTCAAGGCCACAGAGTGGTTTATCAAAAGAGGGAGAGAAGAGGTATGGGTCTGGTTCCCCTCTGGTTCAGGGCTCTATTTCTCCCACTCTTTCCTTCCCCAAATCAGCACACCATAGTAATGAGGCTATGCTGCTGGTCTAGTCCCATCTCAGAACTGTTTGCCCTGATGCAGATGCTGACCAGAAACCAGGTAGGGTATGACACTAACTTCTTGTAAGCAGAGGAGTCGAGCCCCTTCAGTGAAGGAAAGCGAGTATGTGGGTTGAATCTGACGTTCTCTTTGAGCCCATGTGAGAAGAAACAGAATCCTGAGTCACGTGGAAGTGCTTCCTGAGTCTGGGGACCCTCTGGGTAAATGCTTTAAAATTGCTTCCCTTGGGATTTCCCTGGTCCCTGGTGGTCCATTGGTTAAGACTCCACCTTCCAATGGGGGTGTGAGTTTGATCCCTGGTCGGGGAACTAAGATCCCATATGCTGCATTGTGTGGCCAAAAAGTAAAAAATATATAAATAAATAAAATTACTTCCCTCAAAGAGACCTCACGGATGCTGATTTCATGTGACTCCAGGCATGTTCCCTGGCAAAGGCAGGGTGCAGTCCTTTCTGCCTTGTGGGCGAGTGATGAAATGAGACTGCAGGCAAACACCTCAATGATCCTGCAGGCCCGCCCCCTGGTAACTGCCTAGAACTTCCACACCTGGAAGGAGTGGAAAAAGCCTCAGGTGATTTAGTGCAGCTGTGTCCAAGGCTTTGCTCAAGTCCATGATCTTTCTGGATGGTGGAGATGCCCCAAACTCCCACTGGATCTCTCTGCCATGATTTCTAATTTATTTTTTCAAGATGGAACCTCAAGTCAGAAAGAAATGAAGTTAACAGATACTGATTGAGCCTTTTGGAAAATTCAGAATGCCATTGCCAAGTGTTGTGATTTCCCTGCACAAGGATTAGAAATAGCACAGCAGACTGGGGCATGGGGCTGAGGCTAGAGCAGGCCCCTTAGAGAGCTGAGAAGTGACAGTAGCTGGCAGGTGGGAAAGTTATGGTTTCCTTCTGAGCACCATGCTTAGGAACCTGGGAGAATGTCAGAACTCATTACTGGATGTGACCCAGAGTGACTTTTAAGCAGGTCTTCAGGGACCCAATCATTGTGGAGTTCTTGGTCTCTAACTGCTTACTGATTGTGGGTCCTAGGACATGTCCATAAATGTGCCTTGGCTTCCTCGTCTTTATAATGGCAATCATGAGAACACCTGCCTCTTGAGATTGTGATGAGGGTTGAATGAGTTATGTTTGTAAAGCTCTAAGAATAGGACTGACCCAGTAATGTTTGCTCTTGTTATAAATGGAGCAAGATTATGAGTGATGATGTTTTTCCGGTTCACATGAGTTAATGGGGATGATTCTCTTTTTATGTGTGTGCTAAGTGGCTCAGTCATGTCTGACTCTGTGCAATCCCATGGACTGTAGCTCTCTAAGCTCCTCTGTCCATGAGATTTTCCAGGCAAAGATACTGAAGTAGGTTGCCATTTCCTCCTCCAGGGGATCTTCCCGACCCTGGGATCAAACCTGTGTTTCTTATGTCTCCTGCATTGGCAGGCACTTTCTTTACCACTAGCACCACCTGTGAATCCCGGCTCTCTTTTCATACTCTGAAATAAAGAGTGGGTGGGAAGAAAAGGATGTGTGGAGAGCTCAGGATGACTTGAAGTTAATAGAGCTTTTTGGGTCTATTGGGAACCACATGGAGCCTGGAGAAAAATCCTGGTGAACAGTGGCTATGTTTTGGACTAACAGAATCAACAATGTGGAACATTTGGGAATTGGAGAAAATCAAAACTAAACACAGAAGAGCCTTCCATTCTGAAATGGGGCAGAAATCCTCACATATCATCCCCAACATCTGTTTTCTTTTTCCCCTGCATGACATATGTCTGGTCTCCAAAGTTGACCTCAGGTTTCTTCACCTGTCAGTGGAAGGGATTGAGGTAACCTTCCTCTGAGTGCTAATATTTGTGGTTTTGAAATGGAAAACCAGACACTGATGTGCCAAGGAGGCAGGGGTCTAAGGCACCATCTGCACTGGCAGCCTGGAGAATGGCCCTGGGCCATTGTCTTGCAGAAGTGTACCCATGGCTGCTGTGTGCCTGGTAAAGACAACTGAGATTTTGCCTGTTGCCCAGTTTTCTAGGCTCTATTGCTTTTCTTGCGCTCATTTTCTCAACAGAGGACAGTGCTAGGAGCCTTTCCCCTGCAGGCTTCCTCCCCTGGAAGGAGGCTCTAGGTCCTAGTTTTTTTCCCAAGAACTGGGTGACTATGAGGCCTCTCAGCCTGCAAAGAACGCATTTCTTCAGTAGATGTGAAGAAAACTGTCAGCGACTGAGATCTGAGTCCCTAGATCACAGTCAAGGGAGTGAATGATGAATCTTTTATTTAAATGTTGACCATAGCAGGTTATCTGACCTATGTCTCTCCCTTCTGTAGGCTAGATGAAGACTCCTAGCAAATCAAACATGGATCCAAATTAATGGAGTTTTCTCAGCCTACCTAGTCACTGAAACTGGTAGCTTGTAATTTAAAACTAATTTCTTTAGCTTGACACCAGACCTAAAGAACATAAATCCAGGGAGACAGTGTGGATAGTGATGAAGTAGACACTGAGGTCAGCTACCCAAGTTTGAATACAGCTTTACCACCACAGGCTTTCCTAGTGGCTCAGATGGTAAAGAATCGCCTGCAATGTGGGAGACCCGAGTTCGATCCCTGGGTTGGGAAGATCCCCTGGAGAAGGGCATGGCAACCCACTCCAGTGTTCTTGCTGGAGAATCCCATGGACAGAGGAGCAGGCTACAGTCAGAGGGTCTCAAAGAGTCAGACATGACTGAGCAACTGATACTTTCACTACCACTTACTAGCTGTATGGACAGTCATTTAGCCTGTTTGTACCTCAGTTTCCTTATCTGTAAAATGGGGTTAATAATAGTGTAGCTACTACCCAGATTTGTTACAGGGATCGAAAGAGTTAGTATATGAGTGTCTCTCTAATATCCTAGCATGTCCCAACCTCTTGGGGACAGCTGCAGGCTACTTGATACAGAGAATGAGTGGTCCTCTTAGCCTTGTTTCCTCCAACACCCCCCCCCCCAGGGGCCCGGCATTAGCCTTTCCAGCAGGAATCTAAAACTGAATGTGGGCCTCAAAAAGAGGACAGGTTACTCCCTGACCCCCTACTGTCTCCATAGTGTGGGCCCATCACCCCCAGCTCTCCCTCTGCTCCTGACCTTGTAGGGGGTACCAAGATCTGAAGGTGCACACCCCTGATAGCTAACTCTGTAACAATGAACACTACAGATGATAAATATTTATCAGGTGTACATACAGTGTCATATCCTGTTCTGAAGAGTCTTTGAAATGTGCATAAGTTGGCTAAGGACTGTTTGAAGTTAAATGAAAGGAAATGCTGTTGGAACAAAAAAAATATACCTAGACAAAAGTAAATTGCTTTACATTCTTCTCATATGGAACAGGGAAATACATACCATCCTTGACAATAGGCTCAGAAGAACAAACAGGACCAGATGTATAAAGGAGGAACATTTGTAAGTTTTCATGGTGTGAGCTGCTCGAGTGTCTTCAGTACCATTCACAGTAGTTCTGCTTTCACAAGTTTGGCCATGGCTTATACCAGTTTTTCTGTTTGCTTTAAACTATGTGTCCAAATGTTCCTAAAGCACTGGCAAGACTCGTCCATTCATTCTCTCCCAGTTTGATCTGACTTGGGTCTCTGGATGTAGTAATACAGTCTTGGCACTTTTGCAGATGTTTTTGACTTAGACGCACTATGAGAAATACACTTTAGATGATAGCATGCACATATAGACACCCCCACCTCCACATAGACAACCTGAAACACAGGTTCACAAAACCACATTGTAAGTACTGATGCACGCTGTTCTTCTATATTCTGTCTAATGTATTATATCCTTTATAGAGTGCTCCTTAGAGCTGGGAAATACAGCTGGTATTTTGTAATTCCAGAACATTTCTCAGAATCAAATAACAGAAAAAAGGACATATTTGAGGATTTGAATAAAATGAAGAGCTCAGTGTTTAGAAGCATACTAGTACCCAGTGAAATTGAGTGTTCTGCAGAGGTGAGCCTGAGGAGCATTTGATCCTTCTGGTTTCCAGACAGTGGATCTTACAACACAAATCTGTACTGGAGTTGTGAGGTCCACAACTCACCAGCCACAAGTAACTATTTAAAGCTAACTAATTTAAATGTAAATAAAATAAATTCAGACTCTAAGTAGCACTCGCCATTGTTCAAGTGCTCAGTAGCCACACAACTAGCATATTGGACAGCATAAATGTAGAAAGTCCTGTTGGATGGTGCTGGTCAGTATGGAATGTGAATGGGAGATATAGCGAATTCCTATCTCTGGACACTAAATGAAGGGTTAATTGATCACTCTAAGATCCTGTTCCTCATTTTGAAAGCACCCAAGGTTACTCTGTCAATGTGAGGAGCTGGGAAAAGTGCCTGGAGACAGAGCTCTGGGGGAAAAAAACTGCTTGTGTGATGGAGCAGATGATCCATCAATACAGGAGAGCTCAGCAGTAAGAAAAAGCCTGAGTTCACTGCAGCATCTGTGTCTAAAAGCCAAGGAAAGAGGGGAAAGAAGAGTGCAGAGAGAACAAAATCAAAGAACCGACACACCTGATTGTAAGACTTACTACAAAGAAAGCTACAGTGATCAAGACAGTGTGGTGTTGGCAAAATAACAGACAAATACATCAGTGAAACAGGGTAGAGAGCCCAGAAATCAACCCACCTAAATATGATCAACTGGTTTTTGACAAAAGAGTAAAGGCAGTAGAATGGCACATCTTTTCAGCAAATGGTGTTGGAACACCTGGACATCCACATGCAAAAAAAGTGAATCTAAACACAGCCCTTGTGCCATTCACAAAAATCAGCTCAGAATGGACCACATGTCTAAATGTAAAATGCATAACTATAAAACTCCTGGAAGATAACATAAGATGACCTCTGATATGGCAATGACTTTTTAGATACAACACCAAAGGCAGGATCTATGAAGAGTAGAGAAAAATGTTTTGTCTTACTGCTGCGGCCAGCACAGCAAGTAGGGATTGAAAGTGGTCGACGCACAGTTTGGAAAAAAGAAACTAGGGACAGAATTAAAGTGTTAAAGATGGGACCGGGGGACTCAAGACCTCTTGGGTCAAGAGCCCTGTTCCTTGGAGCCACATCACTTTTATTTAGTGTCTTGGCAAGCAGAGAGTATCTGTTGTGTTACGATGAAGTCAGCCTCCTATGTCCCCAGTCACATCTCCGATTTTATTGATTACTTTAAACTATATTTGTTATTTTCTTGTACAAGGGCTATCACCTAGCTGGAGGTCATAGACCCGCATATGCCTTGGGAAAACATCTTAGTGTGTGCATAAGCAGTGTTCTGAACTTGCACTGACCCAGCATTCCAAAGTTCACACTATGTTTTTCCTTAGCTTAGCAGGGCATGACAATCCCAACTGATCAACCCAATATACTTTTATTTGGGTTACGCTGTATTGCTGTATTTTGCTTTTATTCTTTTCCCATGGTGGTTATCTCATTTAGCCAGAGCAACAGGCGGCTGACTATTAACCCCTGCATCTTAATCCTTCAGCCTCACACCCTTGCCCCTTGGAGGGCAGGTGGGGCAGGGGGCGCTCTTGCTCCTGGCCTGTGGCAACGAGGGGAACTAAAAGAGAGTGATTCAGTGGGTTCAACTCATTGCCCCCAGGCATTTCCTCCCAAGGGGTTAATATTTGAGAGCTGAGTTGTGTAATCTAAAAAGTTCAGTCATCCCGTTGAATGTGTGTATGTTTTTTGGTTGTCAGATCTCCTTTGCAGTTAGCACTGTATCTTTTGTCCTAACTTTTTAAGGAATTTTGAGATATGATTTACATACAAAAGATGCACCCACTTCAGGGGTGCAGTTCAATGAGTTTTGACAGATAGATAAACCATTTAATCACTACCATAATCCAAACAGTGAACATTTTTGTCTCCCATGATCCTTCTCAGCAGTTCCCACACTTCATCCCTGGCCCCGGGCAGCTTTGGATAGAAAGTTTTGCTTTCTATCACTATTGGTTAGTTTTGCTTTTTCTAGAATTTCATGGCAATGGAATCACTCAGTATGTACTTTTCTTTGTCTGGCTTCTTTTGCTCAGCACAGTGTTGTTGAGATTCTCCATGTTGTGTATATTAGTGATTGATTCCTTTTTATTTTCAAGTAGAATTCTTTTGTATGGATTTATCATAATGCTGTTTGTCCATTCATCAGTTAATGGACATTTCCATTTTGAGCAATTATGAATAATACTGTTATTCATATAGCTTATATCTAGGAGTAGAAATGCTGGGTCATATGGTAAGTGTATGTTTAACTTTACAAGAAACTGCCAGAACACATCATGTTCTTCTTAGGAATTTGATTCTTTTGGCTGGAGTTGCCGTTTTGACTCTAGTATTGAATGTACCCCTCTATTCCCATTGGATTTTGTAGACTGTCTGAAAACAGATTGGTCTAGAAGTTGTGAGTTAAGATCCATTCTAGGTGAGGCAGTATTAGGTTATTGCTTTCTAAAGACACCAGGCTGGCCAGATAGTAGGGTTTGAACAAGTGGTCTGTGACCCTTGGAAGAGAGTGTGTTTGAAGGCTATGGGAGAGGCTGTGCTTGCACCGAGTGAGGAAACAGCTCATTTCTGAAGGATGTGAAGTATTTGTGGGGGAAATCATCCCCCATGGAGAAGATAGAGGGCTTCTATCCCAGCTCTCTCCTTAACTTCTCAATCCTTTTAGGGAGAGAAGCAGGTGGCCAGCTCAGTCTGAGAACTACTGTGGTGGATATAGAATGGACGAAACCTTGGCTCAGGGCCTGTTTTTGCTTCTAACTAGTATAGCAAATGGCAATGAGATACCAAACAAGACTGTTAAAGGTGCTTTGTAATGGAAATCATAGGCAAAAGTAAGTTGCTATTCATCTATACATTAACAAATAACCAATACCAATGCCTAGCCTGTTTCTACCTTCCTTTTAAAATAAGTAATGCTTGTAATAGGAATCAAACTTCAGATCACCATTTTGCAATGGTTAATTCACAGATCACATCTTGTCTGTTTAAATACAGCCATGTACTTTCGGGTATTCTTTAAGTATGTTGAAAGCAATTCAGGTTTCATAGACAAGCAAGTGAGGAAATGCTGAATTGCCGTCTCTAGCTGTTGGCTGTCTTTTGGAAGCCTGAGTGTTCTAACAAAGTCATTTTTGTGTCTTGTTAACCCTGTTGGTGGGTGTATTATCTCTTGTATAATAAGTTACCACCATTTAACAGCTTAAAGTCACACATTTATTATCCCACAGAATCTGTAGTGTCAGGAATCCTAGCATGGCTTAGCTGGGTTTTCTGCTTTAGAGTCTCTTACAAGGTTGCAATCAAAGTGTCAGCCACAGCTGGGGTTTCATCTGAAGGCTAAACTGAGGAAGGATTCCCCTCTGAGGACACACGGTTGTTGGCAGAATTCAGTTCCTTGAGGTTCACACTGGGAGCCTCTGTTCCTAGCTGGCTATTGGCCAGAGACTGTCCTCCGTGTCTTGTCATATGGGTCTTTCTAACATGGCGGCTTGTTTCATCAATATGCAAGCCCAGAAAGCAATAAAGAGTGTCTTCTAGCAAGATAGAACCCACACATTTATGTAATCATATCACAAGAGTGATAGCCCATTACCCTTACTGGATTTTGTTTGTGCTCATATTCATGCTAAGTCACTTCATTTGTGTCCGACTCTTTGCAACCCATGGACTGTAGCCCACCAGATTCCTCTGTCCTTGGGATTCTCCAGGCAAGAATACTGGAGAGGGTTGCCATGCCTTCCTCCAGGGGATCTTCCCAACGCAGGGACTGAACCCACAACTTGCGTTTCCTACATTTACAGGTGGGTTCTTTACTACTAGTGCCATTCTGTTGACTAGAAGCAAGTCATAGCCCCCACCCCCACACTCCACCATGACACACACACTCAAGGGGAGGATATTACACAAAGATGTGACTACCAGGATGCCTCTTAGACTCTGCTTGCCAAGCTGGGCTGCAGTCAGATCTGCTGAGCTCTGAAACTGAATACCTGCAAATAGTTGCCTAGAGATTCTAACACTGTGAATAACTCATCCACAGAAGTAAGAATTAATGGATGTTTGGCACAGATTGTAAAGGATGAGCTTTTACTCTCCAGACTTACTGTAGGAGGTCAGTAGAAAAATGGATTGTCAGTGGGATTTTCATATATCACAACTCAGTTCTCAGTTCAGTTGCTCAGTCGTGTCCAGCTCTTTGCAACCCCATGAGCCGTAGCACGCCAGGCCTCCCTCTCCATCACCAACTCCCAGAGTCCACCCAAACCCGTGTCCATTGAGTTGGGGATGCCATCCAACCATCTCATCCTCTGTCATCCCCTTCTCCTCCTGTCCTCAATCTTTCCCAGCATCAGGGTCTTTTCCAATGAGTCAGCTCTTCGCATCAGGTTGCCAAAGTATTGAAGTTTCAGCTTCAACATCAGTCTAGCATCTGTACAAAATCTGACCCAAAGGAGGCTCAATAAAAACTATTTGCCTGCCAAGGTTTTGGTTTCAAAATCTAGTGTAACTGGATCAGTTCTATTGCTCTCTTTTTATAACAAAATTCTATAATTTCTTTCATCCTGAAATGAAATCCATAAATAGACTTTACCCCACACATAATCTCAAACATCAATATGACTTAACTGTAATATAAAAAACATACCGGAGTGGTGGTTGCCAGAGATGATGGTGGAGGGTGGGATAGATAGGTAGAAGAGATTATTACATATTTTAAAAAATAGAAATAAAAAAGTATACTGTAAAGTTTTTAAAAGTGAAATACTGAAGGAGAGTAATTCATAGTAAAAATAATGTATTTCAAGATGTGAATGCTCTAAAACAAAATGATTAAGTGCTTGCTTCTGAGTTTAGAGTCACCATTAATGAGAGAGCTTTAAATTCAGACTGATACTCAGTTACTAGCATGTGTGATTAAGGGCCCAGATCCTACAATTTTTCATTAGTGATGTGATTTCCCAGAAAGTGAATGATACTTGAAAATATTCTGAACAAAGCAAAACAAATCATCCCACATTTTACACAGGAGTTTCAGTCCTAGAAAATTCAGTGTATATTCAAACTGCACAAAAATACCTTGCTTTAAAGTTAGTCTCTAAGCTCAAATAAGTTATGAATAAGATTTTCCTCTACAGTTTTGTGTCATACAGGACATTGGGAAGTATGAGGGCCTTGAAACTATTTATTACACAGGACTTTGCCACTCTTAGCAGAACAAATAGCTGGGATCTGGCACTTCTGCCCAAACATACTCCCCCAGTTCCAGGAATGTCCCCCAGTTATTGTAACAACACAGCATTCCCTTGGATTTCACAAGTTGGCAGCGCCAGTTCCCACTGAAAACCACTGCCCTAGGGCCTAGCCACCAGGGGAAAGGAAAGTGATGCAGTTATTCTGGTTCGCTTGGACACAGCTAAATATCAAGGGTACCACGAGGGAGATGAGGATAGAGATCAGTGCTTCAGAGTCTCTGTTGTGACCCTTCAGCCAAGGCACAGTTGAGTACTTGGATCAAGGAGAAGATGGCAATAACTGCAGGACGTGGGGAGAGAGGGAACCCTGTGTGGTAGGCTGTCAGGTGTGGGCATCTTAAAGTGAACATGGTGAATGACAAATTTTAAGGATACTGACAAAGTGCTTTCTTTTCCAACAGAAACCTGTTTCCTTCAAATCTTGTGGTTGCAGCTTTCCGGACGGTAAGCTTGATGCTTTGCTAAAAATAGGAAACTTTGGGTGTTATATGTTTATAGCATATAAATTACTGCTATAGAGTTAGGTAAGATGGAACAAGGAGGGTTGTGTGCACTTAGTATCACTGGCCTAAATTTTTATAGATGGGCCCCTGGAGTGAAAACAAAAAAAAACAAGAAGAAACAAAAAAATTGTCCAAAATATCCCACTAGTTCCAGCATCTTTTCACATCACCTAGTACCCTCAAATCATGTTTTATGGAGCTATTAAATATTTTAGAATTTTAATTTTTTTAAATCTTGTTAAGTTTTTTGGCCGCATTGCATAGCCTGTGGGATCTTAGTTCCCAGACCAGGGACTGAACCTGGGCCATGGCAGTGGAAGTGCTAAATCCTAACCACTAGACTGCCAGGGGAATTCCCTAGAATTTTTTTTTAATGCATTTTAATTTTTTTTTCTGATTATAAATATAATATATGCTCCTTGCAAAAAAAATTAAAGTACAAAAGAATAGAAGGAAATAAAAATCACCATAATCACTACCTAGAGCTACCCATTAACATTGGTTATCATCTTTCTGGTATGTTTTTTCTATACATGTGTGTATGCATCTGCACACAGACACACACGCACACAAGATTTTAAAATAATTATACTACATACATTGTTATTATGTATACACTTATTTTTCAGTAACCAGCTCTTATTGTGAACATTTTCTCATGTCGGTAAATATCCTTCTGCATAAGTTATTGGCTGTAGTATGAACATGTCATAATTTTACTCAATCAGTCCCATGTGGGTGGCTGTTTCTAGTTTTCCCCTTACTTTAGCAATCCTGAATGTAATGTTCCTACAGCCAAGCTTTACACAGAGAAGGAATATAAAGGTCTAGATTAGATGGACTAAACTGATTGCCTATTTCACACATTGTCTTTTCAGTTTCCACTCAGTCTTGCTCTTTAAAAAAAACAAACAAAAAAACCCTGGGTATAAATACAACTGTGGCTTTTATGTGTAATGTGAGATAGAAGATAAGAGAAAAATGAAAAGTGTCGTGGCTTTCAGTGCCTGCCACGGAAGGTGTGGGGTGGCTTTTGTACCCCCTGCCACCCTTAATCACAGGACAGCTGACCATCTCTGCCTGTCTGAAAGCTTGATAAGTCAAAGCTAAGAGAGACCAGAACTCTTTAAAGGCAGGTTCAAAGCAGAGGCCTCTGGGCCTAATGGGCCCCTTTTTAACAGTTCAAAAGCCTTGTGTCCTTAGAAGGGTGAGGAAGGGTGTCATATAACAGAGTCCACTAAACGTTAGTGCACACAGCTGCAGGGAGACACCTGTGTGTGTCAGGCAGAAGTGTGTGAAGTCAACCACAGAACCAGAGTTGGAAAGATAGTTCCCCTCTGATGAGTGGGTGTCCCAGAAGACTCAGCCAAAAAACACCATCTTGCCCCCATCCTTTGTTTTGAGGAGTGGAGGGCTGAAGGCATATTAGACGCTGAAAAGCAGTCAAGCTCAAGTAAGTTTTGGAACAGAGTGGAGCATAAATAAATGAATGAAAATAAAAGGGCACATCAAAAAAATGAACTTTAGTATTATGGAATGAATACCAAGTTTCTCCAAATAATATGAATTCTCAGCCGTTTACGATATCAGCTTGAAATTGTACAGACCTTCTCCAAGCCAGGGTCTGGGGACTGAGGAAATTCTCTCCATTCCCTTGGGTTCCTAAATAATCAGCGGTCTCCTAGAGTGCATGTTGCCCTGATCTTAAGTGACTTTGGTACAGTCCTCAGAGGCCCTTGTCCGGCCAAGCAAGTGAGGAATGCCAGCAGACCTGGAGAGAAGAGCAACGAAGTAGCAAGAGGCCCAGCAGTCCTCTGGATTCCTCTTGGGAAAGGTCTTCAGCTGTGAACTGACGGGGTTTTCTTTCTCTCACTCACAGTATGCAACTGACTACAGAGAAGTGACCTACAACACGAGCGCTGGAAACGTGACCATTGAAAAAGTAAGGATTTTTGTGAGATCACTTACGACAAATCCTATAACACAAATAATGCTTCTGAACTCAAGGAGCATGCATGATGCTTATTTTTTTCTCAGCAGGACTGAAGACTGGGGTTTGAATCACACAGTTTAGGTTTGTTCTTTGGGCCGTTTACCATCTTTAGGATGTTCATTTCATTGAATTGAAACTAATGTCCCCTTTCTTAAAAAAAATTGTGTAACGTCCCTTCTGTTTTTCTGAAATATAAATAATAGGTGATTTAACCTACCCTTGCACATAGAATTTGTCTTAGGGGTTTAACTCACTATAACCATCATTCATTCACAAGTATGTTTTGAGTACCTGTTGTTTCTTTTGTTGTTGTCTGTGTGTTGGTTTTGTTTTGTTTTGTTTTGTTTGAACACACCACAAGGCATGTATGTGGGAATCTTAGTTCCCTGACCAGGGATTGAACTTGAGTCCCTTGTAGCTGAAGCACAGAGTAACCACTAGACCACCAGGGAAGTCCCTTGAGTACCTGTTGTTTACTAGACACTGAGCTAAGTCCTAGCCTTCATGCTGGAGCTGAAAGGGACAAGGGACCTCAGGGATTATTTAGTCCAGCTATGAAGCTGCCATGGGAAGAAGGAGGAACTCTGCCCTTCCCCCATCCCCCATACACCTCCCCAGGGCTAAGTGGCTCTGAGTTCTACCAGCCTGTTTTTGATTGAAGGAAAAGTTCTACTTTTTTTTTAAAAAAAGTTGAAAGCTAATAATTTAGTCCCTTTCACTTCATCTTGCAGATGAAGCATCTGAAGCTCAGAGAAGTTATTTTAATATCGCCGGGACTAGAGCTCAGACTAGAATGATGGTAAAAATGCTCTTTCAGTTTTTACCACACTGACATGTTTCCTATTCAGAATTTCATAATGTGTTGTGATGGAATAAAATGTTTGTCTAACATATATGCTTACAGTAGTGAGATTCAGTACTGCTGGGAAAAAAATAAAGAACACATTATATTTATACATTTTAAGTTGGTGATTTAGGAAAGAATATCCTGAAAATATCCATATTGATTCTGAACATCATTTTTGAAATTTGTCAGTGAGGAGACTATGGTAAGAACCTAGCAACAAAGAATTAGTAGCCAAAGATAGAATCACTGACTTTTTTTTTTTTTGCCACACCCTTGAGGCTTATGGGATCTTAGTTCCCTGACCAGGGATTGAACCGGGGCCTACAGCAGTGAAAGCACTGAATCCTAATCAGTAGACCATCAGGGAATTCCTTACAATCATTGACTCTTGATCTGAAGGACCTTTTCACCAATCAGCTTGTCTTTTAAAGTGAAGTGAAGTGAAAGTCTCTCAGTCGTGTCTGATTCTTTGCAACCCCATGGACTATACATGGGATTCTCTAGGCCAGAATACTGGAGCGTGTAGCCTTTCCCTTCTCCGGGGGTCTTCCCAACCCAGGGATCGAACCCAGGTCTCCCGCATTGCAGGCAGATTCTTTACCAACTAAGCCACAAGGGAAGCCCTGTCTTTTAAAAGCAACCCTTTGAAATGATTGTCCAACCTCTACCTGAGCACATCCAGTGAGGAGAGGCTCAGTACTTTCTGCTTCAACCTATGCCCATTCCCAAAGCTTTCACAGTTAACAAGTAGGTGAAAATCCTGTTTGTTGACTTTCCAAATCCTGAGACTCCATCTCCCCTTGAGTTTCCGGCCCCTTGATCTGTGAAAACACTTAGTGATAGAGGAAATATGAGCCTTTCCTCTTTCTGAGCACACTGTTTCAGTCTGACGGAGACCTGAGCAAATGCATTCTTTAGTCCTCACTCATCTGTTGTAAACTTAGACCCTGTGTCCCCTCTGATCCTACAGATCCCCATTGGCACCGAAATTGAAGGGATGAACATTTTAGGATTGGTCCTTTTTGCCCTGGTATTAGGAGTGGCCCTGAAGAAACTCGGCTCTGAAGGAGAAGAGCTCATTCGTTTTTTCAATGCCTTCAATGAGGCGACCATGGTGCTGGTGTCATGGATTATGTGGTGAGTGTCACCCTACCACCCACTCTCTCACTCATTTCTCCTGCCATCCAGAAAAGAACCCCACTTAGCTGTTCTAGGTCACCCCGTGGGGCCACCCGGCCCAGTGCTGTCTGTGGATGGTGTACCACTACCAGTCTTGGTATAAGGGTTGAAGGATCTCAGAGAAATAAGCATGTACCATGGTTACTGGTCACTTGCTTGTCACCCATAGTGACCCCTGGGGTTCTGTCATTGATGATTTATCGATGAGTCTCACCATTATTCTTGCCACATCTTGTGGGGCAATGAATTCCATATAAAATAAGGCTTATTTCTCTTTGCCGCTGCTGCTGCTAAGTCGCTTCAGTCATGTCCGACTCTGTGCGACCCCATAGATGGCAGCCCACCAGGCTCCCCCGTCCCTGGGATTCTCCAGGCAAGAACACTGGAATGGGTTGCCATTTCCTTCTCCAATGCATGAAAGTGAAAAGTGAAAGTGAAGTCGCTCAGTCGTGTCCGACTCTTTGTGATCCTATGGACTGCAGCCTAGCAGGCTCCTCCGTCCATGGGATTTTCCAGGCAAGAGTACTGGAGTAGGGTGCCATGAAGGGCCCCTTACTATAGTATTACAACATGGAGAACAAATCCATCTTTACCCCATACGTACAGGTAAACATGGAATGCTCTTTACATGAATGTCTCTTTATATAATAGCAATGAAAGGGTACTTGTTTAATAAAAACCACCAGATTGACTTCTGGCTAACAAGGAAAAATTTGACAAGATCTCTCAAAGTAACTTCTCAGAAATCATACCAATGCCAATGCCAATGCTTCAGTAAGCGTTATCCTGCTGTTTTACTGAAGCCAGACTTTGTGGGTTTTAGTTTCTACCCACTCATTGTTGAGACACTAGTTTATCTTTTCATACACAAAACTTGTTCCTTATTGTCAACCCTTAAATATCCTAGGATGTCTCTCAGATGATACTGGGATGGCAGCTGGACTGATTTTAAGAGAGAAGCCTGGAATTTAGTAGGAAAGCTTGAGATTGGTTGGGAAGCCAAGTTCAGAGCCTCCACTAGTACTGCTTATCCTGCTTGACCGAGTTTTCTTGCTCAGCCCCAAACTCCAGAGTCTGAGTCTGCATCAGAAACATGACACTTCATATGACTCCTGTTGTTCTGGGGAGAAAAATATTCCCAGAAAGGAAAAAGCGTTTTCATCCTGTCAGGTTCTTTCCCTGGCTTATTTTTTTCAGTCTGAAATCCTCCCAAAGGTTGGATTAAAGGAAACTGTGCAGGAAAGTGATGTTCCTGTGTGAAAGCATTTGTTTTCAATCTGAAACCAATTTACAGTCATTCCTTCAACATGACGTGTTAGTTACAGAAACAGACATTTGGAAAGGCAGACCCGGCTGAGTGTCTTCACTGCAGTAGGATATCTGTTGCCCAGAAAGTGCATCCCACACAGAACTGGGGTTTAGGATGCCTTAACTGATTAAAGGGCTTCCCTGGTGGTTCAGTGGTAAAGAATCTGCAAAGCAGGAGACACAGGTTCGATCCCTGGGTAGAGAAGATCCCCTGGAGGAGGCCATGGCAACCCACTTCAGTATTCTTGCCTGGAAAATTCCATGGACAGAGGAGCTTGGCAGGCTACAGTCCATGGAATCCCTAAAGAGTCTGACATGACTTATTAACTAGAACATATACAAGTACACACACATAACTGGTTAAAGGATCTCCCCCAGGTGTGGGAGGGTCTTCAGTAGCAGCTCTTTCTTTCCTTCACTAATTACCTACTATAATATCAGGCACCTGCCTAGCCTGTACTGTTCATAGAAATAATTTCTCAGTAGATGGTCAGCAAACCTTGCAGGCATGTGGTCTCTGTCATAGCTGCCAGTGGTGCCATCCCAGGACAAAAACAGTCATAGGCAATTTATAAATCAATGAACTCGGCTGTATTCCAGTAAAACGCATGGTGCCAACCCATGCATTAAACTGTCCAGGGAGGAAGGAGGAAAGGGAGTCCTCTGAAAGTATTAGAAAAAAATACAGGGGTAGAGAAAGTCCTCCTACACAAAATATAGAAAGGAAAAGACATAAAAAGATGCTAAATTTGATTTCACCAGAATATAAAAATGTTTGCATGCAAAGGAAACCTTGGATGAGGTTATAAGACAAGACACTTATTGAAAAAAAGTGATACATATTTACATATAGTCTCTATACACACACACACACACACACACACACAAACACACTCACACTCAAAGCATTGGGATTGAAAAGACTGGTACAAGTTCACAAAATGTTCATCTTTTTGTAGTGAAATTAACAGAGAACTTGAGAATAAGTGTTAAAAATCTTTTATAGCAGTTTCATATTCTTCAGCATCCAAGCCATGATCATTGTTCTATTTTAGTGTGTGTGCATGTGTCTTTTCTAAGAATGCTGGCCCATGACCAACTAGGTAGAAATGAACCAGTCTTTCACCAAAGATAGTTTGAGAAGAACTAATATAAAGAGCCTTGACTACTGAAAAAGAAAAAAAAAGACTGAATAAACTCTTAGAAAATGAACAAAGGAAATGAGCAGGGAATGCATGGAAGAGGAAACCTGAATGACCAATAAACGTTTTAAGGGATGGCCAATTTATTAGAAATCAGGGAAGTGAAAGCTTGGTTCTATCAGGCACTGACAAGGGTGAAGTTACAGCAGCGCTATTTTTTTTTTTCCTTTGGAATTTGAGGAATTTTTATTTTCATTTATCTGTATTTCCCACTTTCAACACTAAAAACCTGTTTCTTTTTTATTGAGATATAGTTGATTTAGTTGATTTAGGACTTCCCTGGTGGCTCAGCTGGTAAAGAATCCGCCTGCAATGCAAGAGACCTGGGTTTGATCCCTAGGTTGGGAAGATCCCGTGGAGAAGGGAATAGCTACCCACTCCAGTATTCTGGTCTGAAGAATAGTCCATGGGGTTGCAAAGAGTTGGGCACGACTGAGTGACTTTCACTTAATCACTAATAGTTGATTTATGATGTTATATTAGTTTCAGGTATATAGCATGGTGGTTCAAAGTCTTTATAGATTATATTCCATATATGGTTACTATAAAATACTGGCTATCTTCCCAGTATTTTGGCTATTGTGCTGTACAATGTACCCTTTATTAGCAGCACTATTGATGTTCTTTGTTGTGGGGAGCTGTCTTGTGTGCCGTAGTTATTTAGGCATATCCTTGGCCTGTAGCCCCTAGATGCCAATAGCACCCCCTACCAAAGCTGTGAGAACCAAAACTGTCTCCAGATATTACTTAATGTCCCCTGGGGACAAAATCATCATTGGATTAGAACCAGTGGTGCAGGGGGAGAAGGTAACGGCACCCCACTCCAGTACTCTTGCCTGGAAAATCCCATGGATGGAGGAGCCTGGTAGGCTGCAGTCCATGGGGTCGCTAAGAGTTGGACACGACTGAGCGACTTCACTTTCACTTTTCACTTTCATGCATTGGAGAAGGAAATGGCAACCCACTCCAGTGTTCTTGCCTGGAGAATCCCAGGGACGGGGGATCCTGGTGGGCTGCCGTCTATGGGGTCGCACAGAGTCAGACACGACTGAAGCGACTTAGCAGCAGCAGTGGTGCAGGAAAAGGATTATTCTCCTAGAAGCCACTGGGAACATGAATTAGAACAGCCACATTGGAGAACAATTTGTCAGGATCTACTAAACTTTAAAACACACCCCATGACTCAGTAGCCCCACTTCATGGTGTCTCTACCTGGAGAACATAGGCATGTGGGCACAAAGAGGCCTGTTTGCAGTGTTCTGTGTGGTGATGAAAACCTGGGAATAATTTAAATGCTCATCAGTAGGGCAATGCAAATAATCTGTAGTGTAGTTCTGAGGATGCTATTTTAAAAGAATGAGATAAAGGTGGAATCAACCCAAATGTCCATTGACAAATTGAATGGATAAGGAAAATGTGGGATATGCATACAATGGAATATTATTCAGCCTTAAGAAGGAGTGAAATTCTGAAAAGTGCTATGATATAGAGGAACCTTAAAGACATGAATGGGTTGACATGCTCTCCTTCAGGGGATCTTTCCGACCTAGGGATCAAACCTGGGTCTCCTGCATTGCAGGCTGATTCTTTACTGTCTGAGCCACCAGGGAAGCCGCAAGTGAAATAAGCCAGACACAAGGGGGCTAAAATTGTATTATTCCATTTATAAGGGCACCTTGAATAGTCAAATTCATAGAGACTGAAAGTAGAACAGTGGTCTCTGAAAGCAGCAGTGAGGGGGAACATGGGGTTATTATTTATTGAATACAGAGTTTCTGTTTGCGATGATGAGAAAGTTCTGGAGGTGGACAGCAGTGAAAGTTGCACAAGACTTTGAATATACTGATGTCACCAAACTGTACACTTAAAATGGTTAATATGGTCAGTTTTATGTTATGCATACTTTACCATGATTAAAGAAAAAGACCAGAATGAGGTAGATGTCTATGTATTGATATGAAAAGGTCTCAAAGACATAATAGGGAGTTTAAAAAACACATGCAGATTTAAACACATGTATCTAAAAGAATAGGAAGTGGGACTGGTTACCAGAGGAGAGGGCTGGCTTGAGGATAGGGCCTAAAGATTTTGGTCTTAGCAATCATGTTTTAATTTTTTGAAAGGAGAATATATTTTTGTATTACTATAGGATTTAAAAATAATAATACTTCTTAGAACACCTCTGGGAAGAAGTCTTAAGAAACCAGTGACACTGGCTATCTCTCCTTAGAAGGAAACCTGGTACTTGGGAGGACAGAGGTGGCAGGTAGACTGCATCCTTTTGTATCCTTTGAAATTTCAACCGTGTGACATTATTGTCTATATAATTAAAATTTATAAATAAAGTCAATAGTTATAAAATTCATCTTCAGCTCAGTCCAGTCGCTCAGTCATGTCCAACTCTGTGACCCCATGGACTGTGGCATGCCATGATTCCCTGTCCATCACCAACTCCCAGAGCTTACTCAAACTCATGTCCAATGAGTCAGTGATGCCATCCAACCATCTCATCCTCTGTCATCCCCTTCTCCTCCTGCCTTCTGTCTTTCCCAGCATCAGGGAGTCAGTTCAATGAGCCAGTTCAAACCAGTCAGTCCAATGAGTCAGTTCTTCACATCAGGTGGCCAAAGTATTGAAGCTTCAGCATCAGTCCCTCCAATGAGTGTTCAGGACTGATTTCCTTCAGGATTGACTGGTTTGATCTCCTTGGAGTCCAAGGAGCTCTCAAGAGTCTTCTCCAACACCACAGTTCAAAAGCATCAATTTTTCGGCTATCAGACTCTTTATGGTCCAGCTCTCACATCCATACATGACCACTGGAAAAACCGTAGCTTTGACTAGATGGACCTTTGTCAGCAATGTTTCTGCTTTTTAATATTTTTAAAATTCATCCTCAGTTAAGCTCAAAACAGCAGACTTTTGTCCTTTGTAGCTCCCATAGTTCATTTCCTCCCTTTCTTCCTCCCACCCGGCCATTAAAAAAAATCTTCACACTCCAAGAGTGTTCTCAGAAGGTCATTGTTAGTGACTTTCTCCCATGGAATCATGTTTTCCAATCCACAAAGAATTTGAAACTTCACAAAAGTCCCAGCTTTGGCTCAATTCTGTATCACAGCAATTCTGCAAAATGTAATAGGTGTTAGTCTTTTGTGTTTCTGAGTTCTCAGAGCAAGCCTGAGCAAAGCTGAAAGTCAAGCCCACAGTCGCAGAGGCTTATAATCTCAAAGAGTTCCTTCCACTTGGGAGCCCACGTGGTTGGTAGTATCCAGCTGTTAAGAACATACAATATCCAAGGGGAAAGAAGTCTGGGTCTCGTCCTGACCCCACACCCACGATGAGTGATCCTGTTAATTTTACTCAGTTTCATGGCCTGTAAAATAGGCACGGTATACCCCCATCCTTTTCTGTTTCTCAGGGTCATCCCAGGGAGAGATGAAAACCACCTAGCTGAGAGTCCGCAAATCCCATGTCAGGAAGGGCCTGCATCTCTCAGCCCCAGCATCCTCACCCTTGCTTAGCTGTGCCCTGTGCTCATATCCTAGGTACGTACCTGTGGGCATCATGTTCCTGGTTGGAAGCAAGATTGTAGAAATGAAGGACATCATCATGCTGGTGACCAGCCTGGGGAAATACATCTTCACGTCTATATTGGGCCATTTTATTCACGGAGGAATTGTTCTGCCACTTATTTATTTTGTCTTCACGAGAAAAAACCCATTCAGGTTCCTCCTGGGCCTCCTCACACCGTTTGCAACAGCATTTGCCACCTGCTCCAGGTGAGTGGCTTTCAGGTGCCCTTGGCTGCCCTTGAGCTTGGAACCAGATGAGCCCGTGGTGGATGCACAGCTAGCATCTTGACAAATTTTAGTTTCTTGAAAACTCTAAATTGGTTTCATCTGATTTTTTTGTATCGCCAGCCCCATAGCTCTTAGGGAAGTAGATTTTTAGGATTGCCAGAATGAGAGATTGCCTCATTCCCTTCTTCTTCTTGCTTCTTAGAGGTCAGTTAGATCATAATTTCACCCAGCTGTGGGTCCTCACCCTAACTAGACCTCAGCCGGAGTAAAAGAAGACAACCACTTGACTCAAAATGCATTGCAGGAAAGTTTCTAGAATGATACCTGCTCAGTTCTCCCTTTGGATGGGTGAATTAGGAAATAAGACCAAGACATAAGGCATCCTGGTGAGGGGTGTGTGCTCAGCTCTCTAGGAGTACACAATATTGTGGGATTATCTAATTTACCACAAAAGATGGACCTTGTCATGGCTGATATTCTTCCAGAAAAACACTGGGCTTTCCAAATACAAAGAAAACTTTGAAAGGATGGCAGCACATTGTTTGATTCACACATTTAGTTTCTGCCTCTCTGCTGCCTGTTTCCCACCATCCTGCCCTGCAGTGTCTATGACCGGGTTGTGGTGTGGGAAGAATGAAGGAGGTAAGTTTCTCCAGCTTTGGCAGAAACCAGCCTACTTCAGCTATGCCAGCCACAGGCTGCAGAGTCTGCAGAACCCACTGTGGGGAGCGGGTCTTATCCTTCGTTATCTTGGGATGCAGTTCCTCTTTCCAAACTCTCAGAGCCATTTCGTCTTCTCTTTTTTTGGCCACACTCCCACAGCACGCGGAACTTCCCTGACCAGGGATTGAACTCATGTCCCCTGCAGTGGAAGCACAGAGCCCTAACCCCAGACCACCAGGGAGGTCCTGTCAGACCCATTTCTGCTTCTTGGCGTAGAAGAAAAAACATAGTTTGCCTTTTACTTTTTGGAGGGGAACATGTTCAAGAGAGGAGATGCACGTGTAGAGTAAATAGTTCTTTGTTTTCTTGAGAATACTTTGCATTGTGAGACAATGTGAGGTTCTTGGGAAATCTGGAACGGGTATATCCAGGTGAAGAATAACTAAGTCTAGAAAGCCCAATTTTGAACACTTTGGGAAAGCAATTGACATAACCCCATGTGTGACAGAAACTCTGCAACAATTCTGATTTTTCTTTTCTTTCAAGGGGAGAGTGCCATAACCTAGGATGGTGCTAATTGCTCTATTCCTGGGTCTGAGCTGAGTAATAGGTTAGCCTGGTCACGAAGAACTATTCTCTTATTTGGTTGTTTGCATTTCCCAGCTCAGCAACCCTTCCCTCTATGATGAAGTGCATTGAAGAAAACAATGGTGTAGACAAGAGGATCAGCCGGTTCATTCTCCCCATCGGGGCCACTGTGAACATGGATGGCGCAGCCATCTTCCAGTGCGTGGCCGCAGTGTTCATTGCCCAGCTCAACAACGTGGAGCTGAGAGCTGGACAGATTTTCACCATTCTGTAAGTTCCGTATTCTTTCCTTCACCTTTAGGCCTGGTTTAAACTTTGAGATTTTTTTATTGTGATTTACTTTGAAAAACTTCATGAATACAATCTTACCCTGACTCGGGCGTCTCACTTGTAAATGAGGACAGCATGAATTCATTACTTGAAGAAAGTGGATCCTCTCTCAAGGGTGTAGTCGACAGACTAGGGTTGTGTGGTTTTCAGTTCCAAGCCATGGCTGCCATGTTCTGCATGTCTCTGTGTCCCCTTGGTGCTCTGGGCTCATGGGTGATCCTGCTGTCCCATCCCCTAGAGTGACGGCCACAGCGTCCAGTGTTGGAGCAGCAGGCGTGCCCGCTGGAGGGGTCCTCACCATCGCCATTATCCTGGAGGCCATCGGGTTGCCCACTCATGACCTCTCTCTGATCCTGGCTGTGGACTGGATTGTGTAAGTAGCAAGTCTTAAGGGCACTGAGTAAAAGAAAGTCTGTATTGAGCTCCGTAGGAGCTTGGCACTGGCCCGGGGCATGCAGAGAAACTTAAAACATGCCATTACTGAGAACTTGCTTAGAACATTCAGAAAAGTCAGAGGCCCAAGCATCTGTGGAGATTGTTGGCTGCATAGGGGTCATAACCATTGGAGCAGTGAATCTTCGGGAATGATTGTTCTTGGCTTGGAATGTCCAAGGAGTGATTTCTGTAAGGGGAGAAAAGATGAGCACTGCTAATGCACGGGCCTGGGCTTGGGCTCAGGGGCAGAGTTAGAAAGGAGCTGTGATCTCGGTAACCATCACCAGGGCTCCTGTAAAGACGCAGAAGTTTCTAATTGTTGCTGCCTTGAGTCCCATGACACTTTTCTCAGATACAAACAATACCTGTATCATAGGGAAGGTCAGTGAGGGACTGATGTTGGACAGTAGGTAGAGCACGTGATTAAGAAATGAGCCCTGAAAAAAAAAAAGAATCGAGCCCTGGAGCCTGGGTTCACATCATTTACTAGTGTGATATGAACTGTCTGTGATTTAGTCTGCCAGTCTGTGAAAAGGGGATAAGAACAGAGCCCTACAGCAGAGTTGTAGTGGAGACTAAGCGAGTTAGCACATGCGCAGCACATGGAAGAGCGTTCAGTCAGCACTGGGGAAGACAATCCTGGCCAGGCTGGTCAGAGCCGGGTGTGGATATCCTGACCACGAGAGCCTGGCCCTGGGCTGGTGGATCTGCCCACGGTGGTTAGAAGTGCTGGGTTCCAACCTTATTTTTAAGCCCTGGAAACTTGAAGGGACTTCTCAGAATTCCTTGAGCTCCTTGGCGGTGAAAAGTGCTTTGGAGATGCTGAACAGTGCTGTGCAGTGTTCAGACAGCACATCGGAGGGACTCAGTCCCTGTGGTGGTGAGTAAGAGGGACCAGGGCAGAGTGTCAGAGGCCCTACCTCCTTCCTCACCAGCTCCCCTCCATGGGGAAGGCAGGCGTTTAAGGGGTGCTTGGTCGGGATGAGGGAGGTCTGGCACCAAGCAAGCTGCCCAAGTGAGACCCCCACCACCCACAACCTCTGATTCCACAACTCTCAGCTTCTCCAGCACCTCAGGCAAGTTCCTATTTTCCCTCCTTCTTCAGAATGAGCATGATACTTCCTCTGAGCCCCAGGGAGGGGTGCTGGTTGTTGGGCTCTGGGAAGACAAAGCTTCTGGAAAGGGCAGTGCCGTTCTCTGTGAGATGGTATTTGCCAACAGCCATGGGAACCACACGAAGGTTACAGTTCAGTAGAGATGCAGTGTGGACGTGAGACCAAGAGGGAGGTTCCCACAGGGTAACGGTGAGTGGGAGGGAAGCTGGACCCAGGACCGAATATGCACCATCACCCCAATTGTGTGTGGGTACTTAGTCGCTCAGTCATGTCTGACTCTTTGCGACCCCGTGGGCTATAGCTTGCCAGGCTCCTCTGTCCATGGGGATTCTCCAGGCAAGAACACTGGAGTGGATTGTCAGTCCCTTCTCCAGGGGATCTTCCCAACCCAGGGATCAAATCCAGGTCTTCTGCACTGCAGGGAGATTCTTTACCATCTGAGCCACCAGGGAAGCACTCGTCATCCCAGTTACTTATAACTTTTACACAACGATGTCTCACACATGAAGTGCACACATAGGGAGATTTCTGGAAGGAAACAGATCCAGATGTCACTACTGGTTCACTCAGGGGTGCAGAGGATGGTGGGGAGTGACTTTTGATTTTTCCTTTATACTTCTCTTCTCCCCAAGTTTTCTACAATGAGTGGGTCTGGTAGTTTCATAAGAATGAAAAATATTTGGAGAAAATCAGTTTAGCATCAAGCAGCACCCCATATCCTTAGCTTGCCCTCCCTCGGGGTCACAGCCTCCTGGTACCTCGGCCTGCAGTGACATCCGCCTCCTGGTGGCTCCAGGAGGCATCGACTGTAACGCCTGCCTGTTCTCTCCCTGCAGGGACCGCACCACCACCGTGGTGAACGTGGAGGGCGATGCCCTGGGTGCGGGCATCCTCCACCACCTGAATCAGAAGGCGATGAAGAGAGGGGAGCAGGAGCTGAGCGAGGTCAAAGTGGAGGCCATCCCTAACTCCAAGTCGGAGGAGGAGACATCACCCCTGGTGACACACTCAAACCCCACCGGCCCAGCAGCCAGCACCCCAGAGTCCAAGGAGTCGGTTCTGTGATGAGGCTGGGCTTCCAGCTCACGCACCGGGGGTGCCCACCCCATCAGTCTGGCCACCTGGCCCTGGCACCGCCCTCACCGACTTTTCGCCTCCCGAGCAATGCACTGGCCCAGCCACCAGTGTGAGGGTTACTTCTCAGCACAGGCATTGGGTTTCCCAGTGGGAACTGACTCCTGAGGACCAAGACACTCTGACATTTGACACTCGACCATGTCCAGGTCAACTGTGCACACCCTGGCTCTGTCTGGAAACACACCCTCGAGCTGCCAGCGTGGGGAGTAACAGGCTCACAGAGACCTGGCAGTTAAAGCTTGGAAGATGCACATGTTATTTCATTGCACCCAGGAAAGTTCAGCATTTGGATACTTCCTGGACAGACCTGGGCGGGTGGCAGTCATCTGTCACCTTGTGAACCAGAATAATTGGAAAAATTCCCGAATTCGTGTCCTTGGCTGGAATTCTCTGAGCTGGGACTCAGGTGTTAAGAGTCTCCAACTAGGCATGGCTGGCTTCTGGTTCACTGGGCTGGAGGCGCTGCATGCCCATCAAGTTAGAAATACTCCATGGTGTTAGCACTGCTGGTGTCTCTGGTTAGCGGCATTAGGTAAACAATTACATTCTGAGGTCAAAGAAAGGAGGGGGAGTGTAGCCTGCAGGGGAAAGGGAAGCAGCCTGACGGGTAAGGACACACACTCACATATATTAACGTCCCCAGTCTGGCCCCAGCCCCAGAAAGTTTTCTGCTTTCATGATCTGGATTTCTGCCAACACTGTAGCTTTATCCACCTCCACTGATTTGGGAAACAGGCCACAGAAGGGCCTCTGCCTCTGGGGAGGTGTGATATGGTCATTACATTCAGGACCCTGACTGGTCTAGCAATAGATTTCAATCCAACTAGACCCTCCCTTAAAGCAAAACAAATTTAAAAAAAAAACAAAACACAAACCCACTCTTCACTGGGGTGAAGCCAGATGTCCTGGCTTTGGCAGATTTTGATAGGCGTGGTTTCCCTTTCCTCCAGCACATCAGAGTTTAAAATTATCAGCCAAATGGTCTACCTGATTCCTACTGACTCAGGTTGAACGTTGGAGAGGGGGCTTTATAGAGAGAACCAGTGTTGCCAGGGGCAGGGAAGGAAGACCTAAAAGGCACAAGACTGCTGTTTCTCTGTAGTTGTTGGTGTGTATGTGTGGGGTGACCTACAGCAAGTCCTGGGGCCTCACTCTCCCCCATCAGTAAAATGGGGCTGACGTCACCTGCCTTTTACCTACCTCAGAGGAGTCTGGTGAGGCAAATTGAGTGAATCTGTGGAAAATGATCATTTCGCATCTTGGCTATTAAGTGCTAACACTTAACTCCGTAGCTTCCTCACTGTTACCTAAGTGATACCTAGGTTCTCCGGGAGGTCCCTTCTCCCGGGGAGGACAGCTTTTATGAGCAGGGCTTTGTTTTGTGTGCAGGAGCAACTGTTATCACGTCACTTGTGCTCTTGGCAGTTTCTTGTGAGCATCAAATGCAGCCTCTTCCTATTGTCCTTCATCTTTTTGTGAATTAACCTCCCAGCCCACTTTTGGGTGCCTGGCCTCCCAGGGACTCCCAGACCCAGGCACGTTTCTGCCACCACACGCTGGCCATTATTCAAGCTCCCAAACTTGCAGCCTTGCTCATTCCCCTGTTTTCTCTGTTGCTATCACCCAAGCCCTGCAGAAGGGGAGCACACCGTTATGGTGTATGTCCCATCACAGCTAGAATAGGGGGAGGGACAGAGACAGTGAAGCTCCCCTGTTTTAAAATTATGGGGCATGGGCCTGAGCAGAAGTGGTGGGGAAGAGCCAAGGGGCACAGGGAAGACCCAGCCGGTGGCAGGCCGTGCTCCCTCTAGCCCTCTTTAAAACAAGCTAAGCCACCCCTGTGAAGCAGGAGTGACCAGGAGCTGGGCTCAGCAGTACATGGAAGCCTCTACCCTCTGGCTTGTTGTTGATGCCTTCTATTTTTAAAGGAGAAATAATCACATGGCTGGATTCCAAACTGCAAGTGAACATTCATTATTTTTCAGCCTTTGCTAGATCTTATCTTTCCCTCTTGCACATCTATGTAACTATGTGTGTACACACATATGTGTAGCATGTGGGGGGCATACATGTGTTTAGCATCTATATCTACATGTGTGTTTGTGTATTTTAGCTCCAGTCCAAACAAGTTTGAATTTTGGGGCAGAGGTGAATTAACTGCAAGTTGTGTGGCTTTGGCATCCTGATTTTCCTGTTTCTAAAGGTGAATTTCACAAAACATGGACAGTCTGACCCAGGGGCTGCACACAGTCTCTCCAGGACCTGGGAGTGCAGTGTGGGGAGCACGTAGCCTAGGGAAGGGTGCTTCCATGTAAAACCCCTGTGATGATCGCTCCCCTTTCCCTGGTTTCTCCCTGTTTTTCTGTCCGAAAGAGGAATCAAACTGGGAGTGAGCCAGCTGGGGAAAAATGCCACCCTCTCATTGTCTGATGATGTGTCCCCTGCTCTAACTTGTCATAATGCTGTTCATCTCTTTTCAATATGTGACACTTGCCTTAAAACATAGCAGTCTTCAAAATGAATACAGGATTTCTACTAGAATCCGATGTTCCTTTATTTTTTTCTTGTGTTTTGAAGTTGCATTGACTGGTGGAGTTCTTCTGGGGGATGGCCTGTGGGTGACAAATTGAGGGGTTATTTTTCTAGCTGCATTTAGCCAGCATGACCCCTGTAGCAGGGCAGGCCACTCAGGTGGCAGAGCTGCTGCAGAACCATCACTGATGTGGCTTGTGGTGGTGAGCTCCAGGCTCCTGGGCTCCTCCCACTCAAGCCGAGCCAGACCCTTGAAACAGTGAGTGGTTTGGCCACATACCTCCATTAAGCCAAGCCTTGTTAGAACAAGGTCAACAGGTATTAATTGACCATCTAGTGTAAGCCCAGAGCCAAGCTGGAAGAATGCCCCCGTCTGTAGAATCACTGAGAAAGTCCCTGCATAAAACAGTTGCCCGTGCCTACCATCCTCATTAACATACCCAGAACCTTCTTTCATATCATCTCATGTTCAGTGGGGGTTTTCCAGGTGATGCTAGGGGTAAAGCACCCAGCTGCCAACACAGGAAACGTAAAAGACTCGGGTTCAATCCCTGGGTCAGGAAGATCCCCTGGAGGACGGCATGGCTACCCATTCCAGTGTTCTTGCCTGAAGAATCCCATAGGCAGAGGAGACTGGCGGTCTACAGTCCATGGGGTTGCAAAGAGTCGGACATGACTGAAATGACTGAGCACACATGTTCAGTGACATTGCATCCCAGCACTATTAGGAAATTTAGAAGCTTCTTGCAATAGGATTATCCCACCAGCTCCCAATGACAGCCTTAGTTTCCAGACCCTGGGCCCTCAGAAGGAAGAGAACCCTGCTCTCACCTGGAGATATCCAGCCCTCCACAGAATATGGAAGCCAGTTTTACTTTCTGGGCAAGGCCCAAAGGGATGAGGAGAGCCTGCACAGGTCAAGTGCCTGATGGGGCTTGTAACTAATGACATTTAGATTCCCACCTTGGAGTGTGGCTCCCTTGATTCTCTGGGTGGAGTATTTGGAGACTGAGGTGAGTACTCAGTGATTAAGCTTTTCATGTCATATCAAGAATGGCAGTTCCATAAGCCACCTCTCCCCAGGGGAGAATAGAGGGTGCTGATCTTTTGGGTCACCGAAGCCTGCACAGAGGAACATCTGGTGACACCATGAATGCATGAATGATGCAGCAAGGAGGAATACGCACTGTCTGTGTCCAGTCCCAGCTCTGCCACTTCTTACTGTATGACCCGAGCATGATAATGGCTCTGTGCCTCAGTCTATTCATCTTTAAAATGGGGATAATAATCCTGCCAGTGGAGAGGCTTGTGAAGAGTAGAGGAGTTGATACCTGTAAGAGGCTCAAAAGAGTGCCTGGCCCAGGAAAGTTCCTCTGTCATGCTGGCTCTCAGATCAGACACATCGGCAAGAAAGCTTCCCACCCAGCCTGTGGCCCTTTCATCAGGCCCAATGAGTGGCATTTCCTTGTTTGGCTTGGAAAGACAGAAAGGAAGATCTAGTTCAACTCGTGGGCCTTTCTGCAGATCTGTGCCTGTGTGGTATGAGAGTATGCCCATTTTGAACATTTGTGCTAAAAATACTTCGATAACTACCTAAAAGAAACCAGGCTTTATAAATGATTGTCAGAATGCATGTGAATGTCCCTTATTCATAACAGAAGGCCACGTCTAGAAAACTCAGGCTTTCCTTCCTTCAACTATTATCCTCCCAAGTTGCAACTCGGAATGCAGACAGCTGCTTCCAGCAGGGTCCTGCCTTCTACACAGGAAGTTGCTCTCCTGGCCTAAGCTCAACCCTTTTTCCTCATGTTCAGGGGACACAAAGGCAGGCTTCTGGTCTACCTCCCAATTGTAGGGCCACGGGCCCTGGGCCCCCTTCTTGAGGCTCTCAGTGAATGAGAATTGAGGGAGCATATAACAAGAGGGAAATCTTGAGTCATTTGGAAGAAAACTTTCCCATCTCAAGGGAAGAAAGAACACTGTGATCCCCACTGTTTTCCATCTTTTCAAAGAGTTGGAACTGAGTATCCTAGATTTTCTCTTATCAGAGTCTCAAACCTACATTATTTTCTACAAACAATATACAGAAGAGTGTTGAGCTAGATTTTTAGCAGATTTAGGATTATTTGGAGTGACACACAAGACCGAGATGACAGTTTTGGGATTCTTAGTGTGGTCTTCATGGCTGTCCCCTAGCTCTGCCTTTAGGGGAAAAAGAAAATCATGCATTAAGCTCAGACATGGTCCTTCTTTGTGGGGAAAAAAAAAAATAGTTTCAGCAAATGTCCTGAGGTCAATGAAGATTCAGTGTCTGTTCATGTTTTGAAAAAAAATAATAGAATTAAAAAAAATTTTTTTAATAATCCACACACCATAAAATTCACTTCTTTAAAGATTTAGTAGTTTTCAATACATTCAGAGAGTTGTGCATCCATCACCACAATCTGATTCCAGAAGATTTTCATCAGCTCAAAAAGAAACCCAGAATCTCTGACAACCACTAATTTATTTTCTATCTCTATGGATTTGCCTATTCTGGATATTTTGTATTTGTAGATATAGATATTGTCTTTTACAGATACATCCCAGATAAAAAGAACTGATGTTTAAAATCACTGGGACTTCCCTGGTGGTCCAGTGATTAAGTCTCCACACTTCCGATGCAGGGCGTGTGGGTTCGATCCCTAGCCCATAAACCAAGATCTCACATGCCAATGAGCATGGCAAAAAAAAAAAAAAAAAATTACCTTTGGAAAAAAAGTGTAATCATTGCCCACCTTTCCACACACACCCACAGGAGAACATGTAAGATATTTTCTCTCTCTCTCTCTCTTTTTTTTTTTAAACATTTATTTACTTATCTGGCTGCTTTGTTGGTCTTAGTTGTGGCATGCAGGCTCAGTTACTCTGCAGCATGTGGGATCTTGGCTCCCCAATCAGGGATTGAACCCACATACCCTGCATTGCAAGTCAGATTCTTAACCACTGGACTACCAGGGACATTCCATGTAAGATCTTCTTTATCATCAGATACAGATTCAGTCATTTTAGCCTATTGGCGGTGGTGGTGGGGGGATGGAGGGGATTGAATTTCTAGGTTAATAGTGGATAACCAGAACACTTAACTAATTTGAAGAACTTTTCCCCACACAGGTGTAGCTGATGAAGGTTTAGTTATCTAGACCACGTGCTAAGTTATAGTGTGGCCTGGATCCAGGCAGCTGAGTCTGCTAACATTCTGGTCTCTGCACTGTGCGGATCCGTGCCTGATACGGTGCACATCGTGTTCTGTGTACTCGATGCTCCCTGGAGTTGTGTATTGTGCAGCCCTGACCTCAGAAGTTGGAAGAATTGATGCTTTTGAAGTGTGGTGCTGGTGAAGACTGTCCCTTGGACAGCAAAGAGATCCAACCTGTCAATTCTAAAGGAGATCAATGCTGAATATTCATTGGAAGGACTGATGGTGAAGCTGAAGATCCAATACTTTGGCTACCTGATGCAAAGAGCTGACTCATTGGAAAAGACCCTGATGTTGGGGAAGATTGAAGGCAGGAGGAGAAGGGGATGACAGAGGGTGAAATGGTTGGATGGCATCACTGACTCAATGGGCATGAGTTTGAGCAAACTCCAGGAGATAGTGAAGGACAAGAAAGCCTGGCATGCTGCAGTCCATGGGGTGACAAAGAGTTGGACACAACTGAGCAACTGAACAATAACAAATAAAAAGCATGTTGAAAATGTCTGCCCTGTAAAAAAATTTTTTTTCTTTTTAATAAGTGGTGGCTAATGAGTCCCAGAGGCAATGAGGTTGAGGTTAAGAGGAACCTCCTTAATTAACTTTCCTGGTCAGGTCAGTTTTCCTGTTGGTGTGTCTTTCACCGGGTCTGTTGCCAGGCACTTTGTGGCATCAATGTACCCTTTATCTCTCTAGGCCACAGAGCACCCTGGGCTGCCTTTTTGGGTTGCTCCCAGACCTCCCTCACCTCCAGCTGTGTCCATGTAAGAGAAGCAATCTTACAACAAACGGATCTTGTGAGTGGTGATCCGCTCCATTCAGTCCTTCCAGAAACAAGAGCACCAATGGCCAGAACTGAAAGCATCCAGACACTAAAGAGTACAATGCTCGGTGTGGCACTATTCCATTTATATCAACAAAAGTGACCAGGGTTACAAGTCAGTTGAGTAGCCATGATCAGGTGGAGAGAGGGGCGATGATTGGAAGGGAACTAGAGGGGCCTCCAGAAATGCTCACTATGTTCTGCTTCTTGATCTGAATGGGTGTTTACTTTATGATAATGTACTAAGTTGACTGAATATGTTTTATACATTTTCCATTAGTCAGGAATACTTCATTAAGAAAAATAACAGGGTTGGTGGCATGACATGGCAGGAGATCCAGCTCTCTGTACTGGTTCCCAGTCTCTCTGGGTGACCATGTCTTTTCTTAGGTGTCCTGTGGCCCATGGGAAATGCTCTCAGCTAATTGTATCCTGACCATCTAGAGTAGCGGGTCAGCCAACCGTGGCCCCCAGGTCAAAGCCAGCCTGCTTCTTGCTTTTGAATGGCCTCGGGCACTGCTCCAACAGACAAAGAGCAGTCAAGGAGACTAAGCATCGGTAGCCCCATCCACCCAGGTCAGGGCCAGCTCACTCATTAGTCTCAGAACACACAGGGCCTTGGGTCCACAGTACATTTAGGAGCCCACGAAAATATTTTAATTTATTTTGAAAACAGAAGGAAAGCATATAGTTCAGCCTGAATTCCATGTGTTTTTATAAGACCATATCTTTAATATGTGTATCTGATACAGGGGCCCGTGTGGTGGAAAGTCATACATGGCCCAGACCACAGTCACAAACTGTAATCTTTAATATGTGTATCTGATACAGGGGCCCTGGTGGAAAGTCATACATGGCCCTGTCCCTGTTCCCCACTCCACTGCCAACACCAGCTTCTCTGGCTGGAGGCTACATCTTATCCCTGCCCAGGGCCTACGCTGTCACCACCTACATGTTGGGGACTTTGCTGTTGGCACATGCTGGGGATCAGGGAGTAGAAGCCCAGTCCATGTGTTGACAACTTGGCAAATGCGGCCAGCGGCCCAAGTTGAGATGACTGGACTTATGCTCCAGGCTCTAGGTGACACTGGCAGCCAACCCTTCACCTACGGTCTATCAAGCCCCTCCCCACACAGGCCAGTGGCTGTCTGTCCTAAAAATATCTCCAAGCTGATGGCACCTGGGCATCAAGATGCCCACTCCTGGGAATGGTCCACCCCACGCAAAGTGGGGGTAGGATGGGGCAGGAATTTTCTCTTCTGTTACATTAATAGAAGAACCTACATGATATCCTCAATTTGGCCTTGTCCCAGAAAATCTAGATGGCCCAACTTACCAGCTGGGCCTTTATGGAAAAAGGTTGCCAACCCCTGCTGTAAAGAAAATATGTCTCATCTCTCCTGATCCATTTGCCACTGGTGTGCTTTGCTGGAAACTGGAAAGCCAAGTAAATTAGGCTGTGGTGTTCAGCCCATGAAAGATAGCGCAGCCATCCCAACCCTAGGACAATGGCCTGAAGTTTGTGGGTTGACTGGCTGGCAGTTTATCAGTGGAAAGGGAAACTAAGGCACATACCTCAGGGAGACTCTGAGGTGGCCCCCAGAGATCCTGGCCTGTGAGTGGAGATGGGAGCTATAACACAAGTAGACCTCATCTGTGTAAGTCTTTGAACTGGAAGCTGGCCTCCAGCCATAGATACTACTTACTAGAAAAACCTATGCTGTTATTTCATCTTAAATCCTCAGAGACTCCAGAGAGAGAAGTAAAGCCACATTCATGAGAATAAATGAAGCAAAGTAGAAAGTCCTACCCAGTGGTTCTCATTAGAATCACCTGAGCATAAAAATGCTTAAGCCCCACCCTAGAGAGCCTGATTCAATGGGTCTAGGTTTGGACCTGGATAACTTATATTTTTTAAGTTCCAGCTGAGCCAAGGATGTGAGCCAAGGATGAGAACTGCTGCGCTAGTGATTTGTCGTTGTTCAGTTGCTAAGTCGTGGCCAACTCTTTTGCAACACCATGGACTGTAGTTGGCCAGGCTCCTCTGTCCATGGGATTTCCCAGGCAAGAATTCTGGAGTGGGTTGCCATTTTCTTCTTCAGGGGATCTTCCCACAAACCCGTGTCTCCTGCATTGGCAGGGGGATTCTTTACCGCGGAGCCACCAGGGAAGCACAGCGAATTGTAAGAAATATATATCTGGTCATTCAGGTGGCCAAAATACACTTCTCATACACAGTTGGTCTTCATCCACAGTTCCTAGCCCACAGCTCCCCACGTGCTTGGAATTCCCTGAGTGCTGGAATAGCAGCAGCATCTTTGATTATAATATTGGGTCTCTTGTGGTCAGTTCCTGAAACTGCTTCGGAGCCATGAAGGTGAAGTGAGTGTCCTATTGTTCCTAAGCAGTCCCTTTCCACTGCAACTTGGTTTATGTTAATGAGGTGGCTTTTGAAAGCACGTAAGGATGGGAGCCAGTGTCCAGTGGAACCGACCACGTGATTAGCAGTTGCCACTTTCAGTCCTACCCCCTGACTTGGGGTAAGGGAGAGGAGCTGGAGGTTGAACGGATCACCAGTGGCCAATGATTTAAATAACCATATGCTCAGGGCTGGTGCACTGGATGACCCAGAGGGATGGTATGGAGAGGGAGGTGGGAGGGGGGTTCAGGATGGGGAACACATGTACACTGGTGGTGGATTCATGTTGATGTATGCCAAAACCAGTACAATATTGTAAAGTAATTAGCCTCCAATTAAAATACATAAATTTATACTTAAAAAAAAGAAAAAAAACATACCTATGTAATTAAGCCTCTTTAAATACCCAAAGGACAGGGTTCAGAGAGCTTTTGGATTGGGAAGCTCATGGAGGTCTCAGGGGAGAAGGGCACACTCCAAGCACAAAGCTCCTCACCCCTTCCTATAGTATCCTCTATGCATCTCTTCTATCTGGATGTTCTTGAATTATATCCTGTTATAATAAACCTGTAATCTAGTAAATATTTTCTGTGAGCCTTATAAAATTCATCAAAACCAAGGAGGGGAAAATGGGAGCCCCTGATTTATCACCCATCAGTCAGAAGCACACATGATAACCTGGACTTGTGACTGGCATCTGAAGTGGGGGCAGTCTTGTGGGACCGAGGTGTTAACCTGCAGAATGTGATGTTCCCTCCTGGGGGACAGTGTCCAAATTGAGCTGAATTTTAGGACACCCAGAGGGTGTTGAAGAACTGATCAGTGGTGCGAGAAAACCAACTCCGTCCCACCCACACGTTGGGATCTGGTGTTAGTCGGAGCTAGCCACTTTTCTTTCTTAGCACAGGTGCCTTCTCTCAGTGTCTAGTCAGTGCTATTGACATGAAACATCTCTAGGCAGCTTTCAGTCTCTATATTCAATTTTCCTGCTGTGTGTTTTTATGTACAATAAAAGTATACCACGTTAAGCATTGTTCTATGCAAAGATGATTAATGTCATTCATATGAGGAGTTACACTATTATAGAATAGGGTTAGATAGATATTTCCTAACAATACCCATTAGCAAGTAGATGGAGTATTAACACCCTCAGCTGAGAGCTCTGGTGGCATCTGTAAGCCCTGGCCAATGAGCACTTGGGCTTTGTTTTCTCATTCTGAGTCACGAAAGTCAATGCATCCACTTCTCCATGGTGTTTATGTTCTCATGGTAAAAGCTGTCAAAAAAACATCCAGGTGACAGCACTGGAGGTGCCACAAAAGTGCAGAGGAAGAGTATCAGCTGGCTTTCAAAATGAACTCCTTCAAGAATCTGGATGAAGAAATAGGGCAGAACAGGCAGTCTGATAGGGAGAGCTAGAACCCCCGCTGACTGATAAGCATCAGAGCTGTGGGAGGAAGAGATCAAAACTGGGAACAGTAACTAGAAGAAAAGGCAGCAGCAGATTCATCATAATTTCAGGGGGGTTAGAGAATGCTGTCACAACACACCACCTTGAGCCCAGTCTTAATAATAGCTTTGATTAGAGTAACCTAACTCTAACTTGGTAAGAGTTCCAAGTTACACACAACAGAATCCATTCTAGATAGGTAAAGCATTGATTACAGGGTATTAGTAAAAGTAGAACTTCTGCGAACGATAGGGGAAACATTGCTAAAACCCAGTGGGGAGGAGCAATGCGGCTGAGTTCCTAGTTCTAGAAGAACTGTTCTAACAGAAGTGCTATTGCTGGCACTGCCCACCACCCCACACGTGGGACACAAGGAACCAGGCAGCGGAGTCCTGTCCCCAGCTACTGCATCTGACTTCCCAATACAGCTCTATGCTGTATTCCTCACTTGCACCGTCCCAGGCACACCTGCTAAGTTTCACACAAGTGCCTCTGCTTGGCAGAGCTTGGAAGAAGTCTGGAAAAGGGGTTTCTGTTTTTTCAGGCTTTACACCTGACAGAGTTAGAATGAGCTTCGAGGGGCCAATGGGCAGGCTCCGCTACAGCTCCCACTTACAGGACACATCCCCCTACTCCAGACAAGGCCTGGATTCCCCTAAATGCCTGCATTAGGATACATGCAGATTTTCACAAATGAACAAATACTTCAAACAGCCTTGCAGTTCTGTTCCCTACTGGCCTGTGGGACTGTTACTGTGGTGTCACTATCTCTGTTTAGCAAAACGTGTTTTACGTCTACTTCCCCTTGCTCTTTTTTTCTCTCAAAGGAGTACAAAATAGAGGCACGAGACTTATTTGTGATAAGAGACATCAGATCAGATCAGTCGCTCAGTCGTGTCCGACTCTGAGACCCCACGAATCGCAGCACGCCAGGCCTCCCTGTCCATCACCAACTCCGGGAGTTCACCCAGACTCATGTCCATCGAGTCAGTGATGCCATCCAGCCATCTCATCCTCTGTCCTCCCCTTCTCCTCCTGCCCCCAATCCCTCCCAGCATCAGAGTCTTTTCCAATGAGGCAACTCTTCGCATGAGGTGGCCAAAGAACTGGAGTTTCGGCTTCAGCATCATTCCTTCCAAAGAAATCCCAGGGCTGATCTCCTTCAGAATGGACTGGTTGGATCTCCTTGCAGTCTAAGGGACTCTCAAGAATCTTCTCCAACACCACAGTTCAAAAGCACCAATTCTTCGGCGCTCAGCCTTCTTCACGGTCCAACTCTCACATCCATACATGACCACAGGGGAACACCATAGCCTTGACTAGACAGATCTTTGTTGGCAAAGTAATGTCTCTGCTTTTCAATATGCTATCTAGGTTGGTCATAACTTTCCTTCCAAGGAGCAAGCGTCTTTTAATTTCATGGCTGCAGTCACCATCTGCAGTGATTTTGGAGCCCAGAAAAATAAAGTCTGACACT
>NW_011495048.1:10763879-10768613 GCF_000754665.1 Bison bison bison
ACTGTTTCCCCATCTATTTGCCATGAAGTGGTGGGACCGGATGCCATGATCTTCGTTTTCTGAATGTTGAGCTTTAAGCCAACTTTTTCACTCTCCACTTTCACCTTCATCAAGAGGCTTTTGAGTTCCTCTTCACTTTCTGCCATAAGGGTGGTGTCATCTGCATATCTGAGGTTATTGATATTTCTCCCAGCAATCTTGATTCCAGCTTGTGTTTCTTCCAGTCCAGCATTTCTCATGATGTACTCTGTATATAAGTTAAATAAGCAGGGTGACAATATACAGCCTTGACATACTCCTTTTCCTATTTGGAACCAGTCTGTTGTTCCATGTCCAGTTCTAACTGTTGCTTCCTGACCAGCATACAAATTTCTTAAGAGGCATAGTTCTCATAAATTTAATAAAAATGAAAACAAAGGCTAAAAACTATTAGCAGTCCCCAAAGAAGTCAACCTATAGCCTCACTGAGACCCTTACTGGGACAAAAGATCAACTGGCTAATCGCACATAAAGAGCTCATTTAAATCGCTGAAACTATATCACTGACGACTGAGTCTGATGAACAAAGAGCCCTTGGCAATTTTACCGTCTTGTTTACCTTTCTGGGAATGAAAACCACCTTGTCATGCGGAAGGCTGTTTTTAACTTTTGCACATTATCACTTGGCTGCATTTTCCAGACCCCATGAGTATATGAAATGTATGTATATCTCAGACTGCAGAGAGAAAGCAGCAAGAGAACGGGTGTGCAGGGGAGAAGAGGGAGGGGCCACCCGCGGAGCCTGCGCTCGCGGCCCCGCCCAGCACGTTCCACACTTGGGCCCATCCTCTGCCAGCCCAGCCCCTGCGGAGGTATTCACGCCTCACCCAGAAAGACGAAGAGCTCAGGTTCTCAATCCTCAGTACTTTTTTCTCCGACTCTTGCTAGTCCTGGGCCCTTGGCTGGCCTGGAGTGAGGTGAGGACGCCATGGAAGATCAGGCAGCCGCTGAAGGGAAGGCCCCTCCGCAGCACAGTGAGGATGGATGGGGTTGGGGAGTGATGGGGGCGTGTGAGAGGCATGAGAGGCTGTTCAGCCTGTGTGGCGTCTGCTGTGTCCAGGGCGCCGTGGGCTGCGCAGAGCTCGACGTCTGTGCTCTGTGTGCTCCCTTCCTTGTTGGCTACAACGAAATGGCCTTTCCTTTTCTGATAGCGAGTCTTCTCACACGTGCTCACCTACTTCCCAGGATCATTTCCGTGTGAAGGACAGTAGTGATTTCTAACAGCATAGACTCTCACATTGTTAAGGAAACCGCCAGCGTGTCCCATGAAACAGCCTTTTGTGAACGGCAAGCTACTCGTCCTATTGCTGAATTCACTTTTTAAAAAAGGAAATAGTTGGGAACTTCTCCAAAAAAACAAAAGCTATTTTAAATGGGGGCCAGTGGAATCATGACTGGAACTAGGGGGCCACCGTGTGGTTAAGTGTCAAAAAGTGAGATCCAGAGTTTTTTTTTTCCCCCTCACATGTTTCTGCAATTAATCTTTTCATACAAAAAACAGAACCACCAGACAGGACACCAGAACAAAATTTGCCAAAATTCTGTTCAGAATACTCAGTTGGCCTTCCACGCTGGAATATTTAAGCCAAAGTATATGCCTGAACCACTATCATCAGCATCACCTGAGGATGTATTAAAAATGTAGGTTTTTAGACCCACCCTAGATCTACTGATTCTGGAACTCTAAGGGTCACATCAGATCAGTTCAGTCGCTCAGTTGTGTCCGACTCTTTGCAACCCCATGAATCGCAGCATGCCAGGCCTCCCTGTCCATCACCAACTCCCGGAGTTCACCCAGACTCACGTCCATCGAGTCAGTGATGCCATCCAGCCATCTCATCCTCTGTCCTCCCCTTCTCCTCTTGCCCCCAATCCCTCCCAGCATCAGAGTCTTTTCCAATGAGGCAACTCTTCGCATGAGGTGGCCAAAGAACTGGAGTTTCAGCTTTAGCATCATTCCTTCCAAAGAAATCCCAGGGCTGATCTCCTTTAGAATGGACTGGTTGGATCTCCTTGTAGTCCAAGGGACTCTCAAGAGTCTTCTCCAACACCACAGTTCAAAAGCATCAATTCTTCGGCGCTCAGCCTTCTTCACAGTCCAACTCTCACATCCATACATGACCACAGGAAAAACCATAGCCTTGACTAGATGGATCTTTGTTGGCAAAGTAATGTCTCTGCTTTTGAATATGCTATCTAGGTTGGTCATAACTTTCCTTCCAAGGAGTAAGCGTCTTTTAATTTCATGGCTGCAGTCACCATCTGCAGTGATTTTGGAGCCCCCAAAATAAAGTCTGACACTGTCTCCACTGTTTCCCCATCTATTTGCCATGAAGTGATGGGACCGGATGCCATGATCTTCGTTTTCTGAATGTTGAGTTTTAAGCCAACTTTTTCACTCTCCACTTTCACCTTCATCAACAGGCTTTTGAGTTCCTCTTCACTTTCTGCCATAAGGGTGGTGTCATCTGCATATCTGAGGTTATTGATATTTCTCCGGGCAATCTTGATTCCAGCTTGTGTTTCTTCCAGTCCAGCATTTCTCATGATGTACTCTGCATATAAGTTAAATAAGCAGGGTGACAATATACAGCCTTGACATACTCCTTTTCCTATTTGGAATCAGTCTGTTGTTCCATGTCCAGTTCTAACTGTTGCTTCCTGACCTGCATACAGATTTCTCAGGAGGCAGGTCAGGTGGTCTGGTATCGCCATCTCTTTAAGAATTTTCCACAGATTGTGGTGATCCACACAGTCAAAGGCTTTGGCATAGTCAATAAAGCAGAAATAGATGTTTTTCTGGAACTCTCTTGCTTTTTCCATGATCCAGCAGATGTTGGCAATTTGATACTCTAAGGGTAGGGACAACCATATGAGTTTTAACAAGCTCCCCAAGTGATTCTGTTACCAGTAATGTCTGAGATCCACCAGTTTAGACCAGGTAGGTAGAAGAACATATCCTTGGGCTGTGCTAGCGGTCACAGCTAATTGTTTTATTGATTGAAATTATTGTAGAATTCACTAATTCAATCATTCAACAACTATTGTATTTCATTCATTTAACACAGATTTATTGCATACTTAAAGAGCAGCAAGAAAGTTCATGTGATTGAAGCAGAGCAACCAAGGGGAGGAATGAAAGGAATGAGCTCAGAGAGGCAGGCAGAGGCTGGCCGTGTGAACAGTAGACCATAAGGAGATGCAGTGTGTCATAGGAGCCACTGGAGAGTACAGAGCTGGGAGGAGATATGATAAGATTGTCTTCTTATCAACAGTAACTCCAGCTACAGATAAAGAACTGACAGTGGTGGAAGGAGGGGACAGATAAGGAGCTCAAGGGAGAGTGGTGAGTTGGACTGGGGTGTGGTGGTGGAGATGTTGGCTCTGGATGGATTTTAAAGGTAGTGTCAACAGGATTTACAGATGAATTGGATATGAGATGAGACCAAGGAACATCTAAGATTACCCCAAGGTTTAGTGCCTGAACAAAACTATATTTATTGAGAAATAATTAAGTGCCTACTAAAGATATACTTTGTCTTACAGTTAAAAAAATCAAATGTTTTAGTAGAAAAGACCAATTAAATGAAGATTATGGGTTGTTTCTCCTTCCACACAATTTACCTAATTCTTTGTTGGAGTCAAAATATTTCATCATCTTTTATAAAAATGTGTTTTAATTTCAGCAAATAGCCTGGAATTTCAGATAATACTTCTGTACATTGGTGTTTACAATGAAAGTAGGGATCCTACTTGGGTAATCAAGGGCTATTCTTCATACTAGAAGTAGAAGTAGAACTCCTTTATCAATTTACTACTTTTGTTCTTCCTGCAGTACAAATCAGCAACAATTATGTGTGCCTGCAAACATTTTGATATATAATATATAATATAATTGAGTCTTCAGTTCATTCCCTCAGTCGTGTCTGATTCTTTGCGACCCCATGAATCACAGCATGCCAGGCCTCCCTGTCCATCACCAACTCCCGGAGTCCACCCAAACCCATGTCCACTGAGTCGATGATGCCATCCAGCCATCTCATCCTCTGTCATCCCCTTCTCCTCCTGCCCTCAATCATTCCCAGCATCAGGGTCTTTTCAAATGAGTCAGCTCTTCACATCAGGTGGCCAAAGTATTGGAGTTTCAGCTTCAAAACATCAGTCCTTCCAATGAACACCCAGGACTGATATCCTTTAGAATGAACTGGCTGGATCTCCTTGCAGTCCAAGGGACTCTCAAGAGTCTTCTCCAACACTACAGTTGAAAAGCATCAATTCTTCGGCGCTCAGCAGCGCTCAGCTTTCTCTATAGTCCACCTCTCACATCCATATATGACCATTGGGAAAACCATAGCCTTGACTAGACTTGGACCTTTGTTGGCAAAGTAATGTCTCTGCTTTTCCATATGCTATCTAGGTTGGTCTTAACTTTCCTTCCAAGGAGTAAGCATCTTTTAATTTCATGGCTGCAGTCACCATCTGCAGTGATTTTGGAGCCCCAAAAAATAAAGTCAGCCACTGTTTCCACTGTTTCCCCATCTATTTGACATGAAGTGGTGGGATGGGATGCCATGATCTTAGTTTTCTGAATGCTGAGCTTTAAGCCAACTTTTTCACTCTTCTCTTTCACTTTCATCAAGAGGCTCTTTAGTTCTTCTTCTCTTTCTGCCATAAGGGTGGTGTCATATGCATATC
>NW_011495048.1:10769489-10770458 GCF_000754665.1 Bison bison bison
CTTTGGCATAGTCAATAAAGCAGAAATAGATGTTTTTCTGGAACTCTCTTGCCTTTTTGATGATCCAATAGATGTTGGCAATTTGATCTCTGGTTCCTCTGCCTTTTCTAAATCTAGCTTGAACATGTGGAAGTTTACAGTTCACAGCCTGTTGAAGCCTGGCTTGGAGAATTTTGAGCATTACTTTGCTAGCCCGTGAGATGAGTTCAATTGTGTAGTAGTTTGTGCATTCTTTGGCATTGCTTTCTTTGGAATTGGAATGAAAACTGACCTTTTCTAGTCCTGTGGCCACTGCTGAGTTTTCCAAATTTGCTGGCATATTGAGTGCAGCACTTCCACAGCATCATCTTTCAGGATTTGAAATAGCTTCACTGGAATTCCATCACCTTCACTAGCTTTGTTTGTAGTGGTGCTTCCTAAGGCCCACTTGACTTCACATTCCAGGATGTCTGGCTCTAGGTCAGTGATCACACCATCGTGATTATCTGGGTCCTGAAGATCTTTTTTGTACAGTTCTGTGTATTCTTGCCACCTCTTCTTAACATCTTCTGCTTCTGTTAGGTCCATATCATTTTCTGTCCTTTATCATGTCCATCTTTACATGAAATGTTCCCTTGGTATCTCTAATTTTTTTGAAGCTATCTCTAGTCTTTCCCCTATAATGAAAAGGACATCTTTTTTGTGTGTTAGTTCTAAAAGGTCTTGTAGGTCTTCATAGAACCGTTCAACTTCAGCTTCTTCAGCGTTACTGGTTGGGGCATAGACTTGGATTACCATGATGTGGAATGGTTTGCCTTGGAAACGAACAGAGATCGTTCTGTTGTTTTTGAGACTGCATCCAAGTACTGTATTTCGGGCTCTTTTGTTGATTATGATGGCTACTTCATTTCTTCTAAGGGATTCTTGCCCACAGTAGTAGATATAATGGTCATCTGAGTTAAATTCACCCATTCCAGCCCATTTTAGTTC
>NW_011495048.1:10770745-10771691 GCF_000754665.1 Bison bison bison
CTCCGGGAGTTGGTGATGGACAGGGAGGCCTGGCGTGCTGCGATTCATGGGGTCGCAAAGAGTCGGACACGACTGAGCGACTGAACTGAACTGAACTAGTCTTTCCCATTCTATTGTTTTCCTCTATTTCTTTGCATTGACCGCTAATGAAGGCTTTCTTATCTCTCCTTGCTATTCTTTGGATCTCTGCATTCAAATGGTTATATCTTCCCTTTTCTCCTTTGCCTTTCACTTCTCTTCTTTTCACAGCTATTTGTAAGGCCTCCTTACAAAAGCCATTTTGCCTTTCTGCATTTCTTTTTTCTTGGGGATGATCTTGATCACTGCCTCCTGTACAATGTAACAAACCTCTGTCCATAGTTCTTCAGGCACTCTGTGTATCAGATCTAATCCCTTGAATCTATTTGTCACTTCCACTGTATAATGTAAGGGGTTTGATTTAGGTCATACCCAAATGGTCTTGTGGTTTTCCCTACTTTCTTCAATTTAAGTCTGAATTTGACAATAAGGAGTTCATGATCTGAGCCACAGTCAGCTCCCAGTCTTGTTTTTGCTGACTGTATAGAGCTTCTCCATCTTTAGCTGCAAAGAATATAATCAATCTGATTTCTGTATTGACCATCTGGTGATATCCATGTGTAGAGTCTTCTCTTGTGTTGTTGGAAGAGGGTGTTTGCTATGACCAGTGCGTTCTCTTGGCAAAACTCTATTAGCCTTTGCCCTGCTTCATTCTGTACTCCAAGGCCAAATTTGCCTGTTATTCTCTGTATTTCTTGACTCCCTAGTTTTGTATTCCAGTCCCCTATAATGAAAAGAACATCTTTTTGGGGTGTTAGTTCTAGAAGGTCTTGTAGGTCTTCATAGAACCGTTCAACTTCAGCTTCTTCAGCGTTACTGGTTGGGGCATAGACTTGGATTACCATGATGTGGAATGGTTTGCCTTGGA
>NW_011495048.1:10771878-10788684 GCF_000754665.1 Bison bison bison
GGCTACTTCATTTCTTCTAAGGGATTCTTGCCCACAGTAGTAGATATAATGGTCATCTGAGTTAAATTCACCCATTCCAGCCCATTTTAGTTCACTGATTCCTAAAATGTCAATGTTCAATCTTGCCATCTCCTGTTTGACTATTTCCAGTTTGCCTTGATTCATGGACCTGACATTCCAGGTTCCTATGCAATATTGCTCTTTACAGCATCGGACTTTACTTCCATCACCAGTCACATCCACAACTGGGTATTGTTTTTGCTTTGGCTCTGTCCCTTCAGTCTTTCTTGAGTTATTTCTCCACTGATCTCCAGTAGTATATTGGGCACCTATCAACCTGTGGAGTTCATCTTTCAGTGTCCTATCTTTTTGCCTTTTCATTTTATTCATGGGATTCTGAAGGCAAGAATACTGAAGTGGTTTGCCATTCCCTTCTCCAGTGGACTGCGTTTTGTCAGAACTCTCCACCATGACCCATCCATCTTGGGTGGCCCTACATGGCATGGCTCATAGTTTCACTCAGTTAGACAGGCTGTGGTCCATGTGATCAGATTGGTTAGTTTTCTGTGATTGTGGCTTTCAGTCTGTCTGCCCTCTGGTGGAGAAGAATAAGAGGCTTATGGAAACTTCCTGATGGGATAGACTGACTGAGGGGGATACTGAGTCTTGTTCTGATGGGCCAGGCTGTGCTCAGTAAATCTTTAATCCAATTTTCTGTTGATGGGCGGGGCTGTGTTCCCACCCTGTTGTTTGACCTGAGACCAAACTATGATGGAGGTAATGAAGATAATGGCGACCTCCTTCAAAAGGTCCCATGCAGGCACTGCTGCATTCAGTGCCCTCAGCCCTGCATCAGGCCATCACCAACCCATGCCTCCACCAGAGACTCCTGGACACTGCTGGGCAAGTCTGGGTCAGTCTCTTGTGGGGTCACTGCCCCTTTCTCCTGGGTCCTGGTGCACATGAGGTTTTATTTGTGCCCTCCAAGAGTTGATTTCCCCAGTCCTGTGTAAGTTCTCGTGGCTCTATGGTGGGGTTAATGGCCACCTTCTCCAGGAGGGCTTATGCCGTACCCAGGTCTACTGCACCCAGAGCCTCTGCCCGTGCAGCAGTCCACTGCTGACCTGCACCTCCACAGGAGACACTCACACACAGTTCTTTCCCAGAGCCAAGGTTTGAGAGCAAGTAATACCTTCCCCCTTTCCTTTCTTCACCAGCTCCAGAAACCAAAACTCTTCCCCAGGTAGTGGCCTGGGGGTTCCTGCAGACCCGTTTCCTGGTTACTTCCCAGTGAAGACAAAGGCTGAACTGAAGACTAGGAGCTTTGGAAGCAGACAGACCGGCCAAAGCCCAGCTTTACCTCACTGCTGTGTGACTCTGAGCAGGATTATCATCTTACCCAGGAGAGCAGCATTTCCAAATGGCAGGCTGCCGGCAGGTCCAGAGCCTCACCCCACAGTGTTCATCCTCGGACAGACACATTCCCTGCCATAAATGTTTCAGTATCTATTTCTAACAGGTAAGGACTCTTTAAAAAAATCCCCCCATTTCCATTATTATATCTTAAAAAAAATAGTTTTAAAATATTTCTCTTGACTTCTAATCAGAGTTTAAATTTCCAGTCACTTCATAAAATTATAACTTTTATTTATTCATTTATTTGCTTGGCCACTTGGCATGCAAGATCTTTGTTCCCCATCAAGGCATGAAGCCTGTGCCCCCTACAGTGGAAGCACAGAGTGAATCATAACAACTGAGCCACCAGGGAATTCCCAAATTACAACATTTAAAAGGTTCATTTGATTTAGGATCTATCTCAGGTCCACACGGATACTGATTGATCTGTCCATAAGTGCCCCGTCCCCCTCACCTCTGCCCCGTATAATACTTGTTCACCGAAATAAATTTGTTGAACACAACAGTGGTTTTGGCTGGGAGAGTTTCCCACAGTCTGGATTTTGCCAATTACAGCTCTGTGGTGGCATCATATATCATATTTCTCTTGCCTCACCTTTGAATTTCTTATAAATTGTGTGTTGGAACTACAGGTGTATTCAGATTCAGGTTCAATGTTTTTGCAAGATAACTTCCTAAGTACTATAGTAGCAGGAGGCTCTTCATGTCTGGCAGGGTCTTTTGGTTATGACAAGGGATGTTGACACTCAATGCCTAGATCCTTTAATGTATAAGGGCTTATCAAATGGTGATAGTCTAATTCCCCTGTTATACACTGAAACACCTTTCATTTACTATCTGGCTACCCAGCGGTACAGTTCAGAAACATGGGATAAATACTTGATTCCTTCTATGTACTGGTTTTCAAAGCACAAAACTGACTTCCGAGCATCCTCTAATCAGGAACAATAAACTTCTTTTTAGTAACATTGTTAACGTGTCACTAAATATATTTTAATCCATTGCAGTTTTTATCTTTATTGATGCTGAAATCATCCCATCTTTTGCCAGAGGGAGGCTTCTCAAGTTGGCCCTTAGGTCCTTTGGGGATGACCCAAGTTATCTTTGAAAAACCTCCTTACTCCCTGGAGAACTCCATGGACAGAGGAGCCTGGTGGGCTACAGTCCCTGGGGTCGCAAAGAGTCGGACATGACTAAGCAACTAACACTTTCACTTTACTCCCTGGTATGATAAGACCTTCCAGGCCCATCTTATATTTCCCAGAGCTAACAATTTCTCCCAGGACTACTGGTTCCTTTTAGTAGGAAATAGTATTTTAAGATGTACTGATCATGCTTGAATTTTATGATATTTTGACATCTTGGGGAGCCTTGGTGACTGGGAGAAGACTGCCTCTCCCAGGGCTAGCTAGTTCCAAAAATAACAGACAACTCCCCTGCAAGTGTACCTCTCACATGCAAACCAAGCAACCCTAAGTCCAAAGCCCCAGCCACCGCCTTTATCTGTCACACACCAGGCCAGTATTTCCCTTGCCCAGAGTCAACCCAGGGCCAGAACCAGACAACTAGAGACCATCTTAGAACCCAGAGACCACCAACATTGTTCAGACTATTTAGTCCTAAACTGTTTATCCTTCTCTGCCTTGCCTTTCCCACAGAAAACACAACAAAGGCTCTGAACCACGCTCTCTCCTCACTCCTTATGCCTTCTGATGAAACCTGGTGTTTCCCCACGTGGCCCAGCATGGTGTGGCATGCCCTGCTCTTGGAAAATGTGAGTAATAAATTCTTTTAATGGCATTACCTCTCTGTGTCATCACTCAGTCACCTCCATGAATTAATATCCTATGGGTATGTTTTAATACGAGGCCACAATCTGGAGGCTAGGCATGCTCATTACTGGTACAGGGTTGGTCATTATTTCTAGGTCTTTTCCATGGACAGAGCTAAGAAACACATTCTGAATTCATCCCAATAGTTCCTGTTCAAAATCAGGACCTTAGGGATTTTACTTGACCCCTTCTGTCTTATACCCATATCCTCTTTCTCCCACACTGAGAAATCTGTCTCCCATTTATACTGGGAGTGACATAATTCCAATTTCACATATTGTATTATTATACTACAACATATGTACAGCAATCTCAGAATAACACTTCTGCTAGCAAAAATCTGATCGTACAGCTTAATATTTATTTATTTTTGGCTACACCAGGTCTTTGTTGTTGCACGCAGGTTTCCTCTAGTTGTGGCAGGTGGGGGCTGCTGTCCAGTTGTGGGGCATGGGCTTCTCATTGCAGTGACTTGTTGCATAGCATGGGCTTAGTAATTGTGGTGCACGGGTTCAGTTGCTCCATGGCATGTGGAATCTTCCCAGACCAGGGATCAAATCCATGCCCCCTGCATTGGCAGGTGAATTCTCAACCACTGGATTACCAGGAAAGTCCACACAGCTTAATAATTTTATTTTGGCCATTCTTTTTTGTCCTGAGAGTATATCCAATCAGGAATGTACCCTTAAATTACTGTTTTTCAGTCATTTAGAAGAGTTCCTCCTCTGGGGAGTTATCCCCAAAACTGATCTGTTTTACTGCATTTTTTATTTTATGGTTGACTTTAAAATTTTGGATTCTTTGGGATTGCAAAGAATCGGACACGACTGAGCAACTAGAACACACACACACACTTCATAATTACGCGTATTATTCACATGGCTCCAAAGTCAAATCTAGATATGAAGTTATGTTCATAGAAGTCCGACTTCGCTCTCTGTCTTCCTCCTCCCAGAGGACCCTGTTCCCTCTGTCCCATAGGTGTGTGCATGCTCAGTCACTCAGTCATGTCTGACTCTTTGAGACCTCATGGAGCCCACCAGGCTCCTTTGTCCATGGGATTTTCCAGGCAAAAATACTGGACTGGGTTACATGCCCTCCTCCATGGGATCTTCCCGACCCAGGGATCGAACCTGTACCTCCTGCATCAGCAGACAGATTCTTTACTGTAAGCCACTGGGAAGCCCCATCCCCATGGGTAACCATTTTTAAATTTTATTGGTTATTTTTCCATCACTTGGCTTTTAAATATAAGTGTGTGTGTGTGTGTGTATATATGTAATCTATACATTTATGTATTTAATATTTTATACATTTTTTTATGGTTGTACACCTTTCTCTACCTTGCTTTTTTCTCACTTTACCATACATGCTGGAGACCACACCATGGTAGCATTTAGACATATTCTTTATTTCTTTCAGGTGGATAGCTGCCAAGTGTAATTGAGTATTTGGTTTACCATGTGCCAGGCACTGTGCTGAGTGGCTTACACAGATTATCCCATTTAATCCTCAGAACAACCCAGTGAGGCTGGCACTACTACAATTGCCATTTTACAAATGAGAAATTAAAAGTTAAGAGATTGGTCACCCAGCCGAAAAGCAGTGAATACTTTTTTAGGATAGAAACCAGAAGTGGGTAAACTTTAGGCCAACATTATCCATGTATTTCTTTCTCTCTTGTGCTTATTCGCTCAGTCATATTTGACTCTTTGCAACCCCATGGACTGTAGCCCACCAGGCCCCCCTGTCCATGGGGATTCTCCAGGCAAGAATACTGGGGTGGATGGCCATACTCTCCTCCAGGGCATCTTTCCAATCCAGGGATTGAACCCAGGTCTCCTGCATTGCGGGTAGATTCTTTACTGTCTAAGCCACCAGAGAAGCCCATCTTTCTCTCTAGTTAGACATAAAGATAGAGAAGTTAGACATAAAGATAGAGAGACCATTTATACAGCGAATTTGTAGACATCAGTGCCCCAAAATACTTAGAGGTCCTGAATGACTTGTAAACAAGAATTCATGGAGAAGTTTCCGTGGATTCAGGGGGCCTCTCAGGCAGGCACAAAATTTAGATAGACATAGATCCATAAAGTAACTTGAAAACCATTTAAAATCTTTTCTGGCATGTGAAAAAAAGTGACCAATCTATTGTATAGATTAATTATATATATAAATGAGGTAACTTGGAATCAATGAGAAATCAAAGTAGATAAAAGTCATTGTGGAATTGTCAGATCTTCAGACACAAAATGAGAGGTGTGTCTACGGGCACGCTCCACCTTGTTCTCAACTGTGCTGTTGTTCTTTGTTTTCTCATAGGAGAGTCTCTTTCTGCCATCAGCTGTAGCTAGCCCCCACCCCGGGGCAGGTGGGCCAACTGCAGAGAAAGGCTGCATCGAATGGCTGGTGGGGCTAAGAAGATACCGCCAAATGGTATGTGTCCCAGGCCTTGGAATGCTTTGTCTCCTAGTTATTTGTATGATTCAGTTCAGTTCAGTTCAGTTCAGTCACTCAGTCGCGTCTGACTCTTTGCAACCCCATGAATCGCAGCAAGCCAGGCCTCCCTGTCCATCACCAACTCCCAGAGTTCACTCAAACTCATGTCCATCGATGCCATCCAACCATCTCATCCTCTGCCGTCCCCTTCTCCTCCTGCCCCCAATCCCTCCCAGCATCAGAGTCTTTTCCAATGAGTCAACTCTTCGCATGAGGTGGCCAAAGTATTGGAGTTTCAGCTTTAGCATCAGTCCTTCCAATGAACACCCTGGACTGATCTCCTTTAGGATGGACTGGTTGGATCTCCTTGCAGTCCAAGGGACTCTCAAGAGTCTTCTCCAACACCATACTTCAAAAGCATCAATTCTTCAGCATTCAGCTTTCTTCACAGTCCAACTCTCACATCCATACATGATCACAGGAAAAACCATAGCCTTGACTAGACTTGGACCTTTGTTGGCAAAGTAATGTCTCTGCTTTTGAATATGCTATCTAGGTTGGTCATAACTTTCCTTCCAAGGAGTAAGCATCTTTTAATTTCATGGCTGCAGTCACCATCTGCAGTGATTTTGGAGCCCAAAAAAATAAAGTCTGACACTGTTCCCACTGTTTCCCCATCTATTTTCTATGAAGTGATGGGACCAGATGCCATGATCTTCGTTTTCTGAATGTTGAGCTTTAAGCCAACTTTTCACTCTCCTCTTTCACTTTCATCAAGAGTATTTAGTTCCTCTTCACTTTTATTCCCACCTTAAGAGATTGTTGGGAAATTTAGGCAGGCCCTCATACACTTGCTTCTGTATACCTTCCCCTATCTCTGTGTAGCTAGTGGATCAGGGCGGGCACTTGACCCAAAGGAAGCCAATTACTCTTGTTGCAATTTGCAGTTAGGACCTGAGATGTGTTGAGGCCTCTGCTGGATACTCCAGATTCCCACCTCCATCAGCACAGCTCTGTTCAGGCCAGCTGCTGAGGACTTCCTCTGCTTTCTTCTTTCACCTCCTACCACCCATTAATAAGTCACTCCTGCTGATTTTACCTCTAAACTAGATCTCAGATTCACTTGGTTCTTCCACCCCACTGTTGGCACCTATCTCTCTGCCGTCTCTCACCTGGACAGTTGCAGCAGGTTCCAGATTCATGTCCCCTTTTTCTTGCGTGATCTTCAGATGTGAGTTGGAGTAAGGCTCACTTCTGCTTAAAGTCCTTCAGTGGCTCCTCTCTGCACCCAGAACAGAATCCACACCCTTATCCAGGAACCCTTGCCACCTCTCCTGCCTCATCCCTGCAGCTGTGCCCCTTGCCCACCTCATTCCATCCACGGGCCTCATATAGGTTCCCCATGCACCTGGTACTTACCCACTCACAAGCCTGTGCCCATCTGGATGCCTGGAGCTCATGATCTCCCTGTCCTTGTTGGTTCCTCATCTCTCTGCTGCCGCTGCTAAGTCACTTCAGTCGTGTCCAACTCTGTGACCTCATAGACAGCAGTCCACCAGGCTCCACCGTCCCTGGGATTCTCCAGGCAAGAACACTGGGGTGGGTTGCCATTTCCTTCTCCAATGCATGAAAGTGAAAAGTGAAAGGGAAGCCGCTCAGTCGTGTCCGACTCTTCGCGACCCCATGGACTGCAGCCTACCAGGCTCCTCCATCTATGGATTCTCCAGGCAAGAGTACTGGAGTGAGGTGCCTTTCTCACTTAATGTCACCTCCTCCGAGGAGCTTTCCCTGACCACACAATCTGAAGTAGGCCATCAGCATTTTTCTTCTCTCAACACCTCATTTGTCTCTTTTCTGGCACTTAGCATAATGTTTAATTATTTTTTATTTGTGTATTTAATTGTCTCCCTGGCTCAGTGGTAAAGAATCTGCCTCCTGATGCAGGAGACTTGGGTTTGATCCCTGGGTCAGGAAGATCCCCTGGAAAAGAAAGTGTTAACCCACTCCACTGTTCTTGCCTGGGAAATCCCATGGACCAGGGATCCAGGCGGGCTCCAGTCCACAGGGTCTCAAAAAGTCAGACACGACTTAACAACAACCACTTTTGAAAGGGATAATGGGATTTAAAACTAAAGTTGCTGTTTGGATTATAACTCATAAATCCATCTTTTTTAAACTTACAGTGAGATTAATAATGCTGATAACAGTTTACTTCCTATTAATAAGGCGTTTTCTTTTCTCCAGATAATAGAGGTTTACTGTCCATCAACACTTTACAGGGAAGATCTGTGCCTTCAGTCAGATTTGCCCTTTTCAAATGGGTCAGTGTTCTCATTTTTTGGTTTTGTTTTTGTTTATTTGTTCTAAAGAAATGAAGGGTAGGGAAGAGCTTTGGTAGAAAGTTCCAGGAAATCGCTTGAGTTCTGTTAAATGTTCTCTGTTTTCTAAGTGCATTTTCAGAAACAAAAAGTACTTCAAGCCTTTAGGGAACTGAGTTTTGCAGCTGACTGCACCTGGTCAGATATATCAGTCAGCATCCTGGAAGGAAAACTTCCCTTGATTAGGTCAAAGCCTAAACCCCTACAGTGGTACCCCTATATCCTCCCACCAAGCTGAGTCCCCCACTATACAAGTCAGGATGCTTCTAAAAGGCAGAGTCCAGTACAGGGAAGATGCTCCATAGATGTTTGGCAGATCAATACTGTACTCCCACCCCATTAGTATGGGCTCCCCTGGTGGCTCAGTGGTAAAGAATCCACCTTTAATGTAGGAGATGTGAGTTTGAGCCCTGGGTTGGGAATATCCCCTGGAGAAGGAAATGGCAACCCACTCCAGTATTCTTGCCTGGAAAATCCCATGGACAGTGGAGCCTGGCAGGCTACCGTCCATGGGGTCGCAAAAGAGTCCCACACTACTGAGAGACTTCACTCACTCGGGAAGCTTTTTGCACTGAACAGACTCCACCTTATGGCCATCTTTGAGAACTGCACCACTGCCCAAGGGCAGCAGAATCATCACCCCTTCTTTTGTAGTTCTTATACCTCTTGATGTCGTTTAGTCGCTGAGACCTGTCTGACTCTTTTGTGACCCCATGGACTGCAACCGTGAAGCTCCTCTGTCCATGGGATTTCCCAGGCAAGAAAACTGGAGTGGGTTGCCATTTCCTTGTCTAGAGTATCTTTCCGACTCAGGGATTGAACCCACTTCTCCTGCATTGCTGGCAGATTCTTTACTGATGAACCATCAGGGAAGCCCTCACATATTTCTAGGTCTCTTTAAAAATCCCATGGGCGGAGGAGCCTGGTAGGCTACAGTCCATGGGGTCACAAAGTCGGACACGACTGAGCGACTTCACTTTCACTTCACTTTAAAAAGTACACCATGATAGGGACTTCTCTGGCAGTCCAGTGGTTAAGACTCTGTGTGTGCTTCCACTGCAGGGGACTCGGGCTCCATCTCTGGTCAGGGAACTAAGATCCTATATTCTGCACAGCTCCTCCCCCCCCCACCCCCAAAAGTACACCCAGTCTATTGCATGGAATCTCATGCAGACATCTTAAAAACAATTTCTCTCAAACCACATATATTCTTTATTCTCCAAGTCTCCACATCTTCTTCTATCTATATAATTGGTTTTCTTTAATTTCTTCAAAGCCACAATAGGACAGTGCTTTAAAAACACTTTCACATTTAATCCTTTCAGTAGTCCGGGAGACTGATGTATATTACTATGACCATTTCACAAGTGAGGAAATCTAGGAATGTGGGCTCAAGAGTTTCAGTAACTTGCCCAAGGCCACACAGCTAATTAGGGATGTGGTGGGGGGTGGAATTTGAACTAGGTCAATTAAATACATAACCCAGACTTTCTAGCAAACCTCACTGCCCCCTGATTAATAGGATTTTCATCTACCCACATTTTGAAATTGGAAAATAGTAAGATGCTCTTGGTTACTCTATCTCGCCTTCATAGATAGGCAGAGAAGTTTTACTGATATCACCTCCTAAATGATGTTAGAATTTGTCCCTTCCTTTTTCCCCACTGCTATAATCTTCGGCCCTTCCTCACATCTCATGTAAAATACTGCAATAGCCTTCTAACAAGTTTCCATTCCCCGCCCCTCCATCCCCACCCAACTAGTGGGTGGGGTCCTAGTGGGTTTTTTTTTTTTTTTGGCTGCCCTGCATCTTAGTTATGGCATGTGAACTCTTAGTTGCAACATTTGGGATCTAGTTTCCTGACCAGGAATTGAACCCGTGCCGCTATGGCTCAGATGATAAAGACTCTGCCTGCAATGCAGGAGACCCAGGTTCAGGAAGATCCCCTGGAGAAGGGAATGGCTACCCACGCCAGTATTCTTGGCTGGAGAATTCCATGGACAGAGGAGCCTGGCAGGCTATAGTCCGTGGGGTTGTAAAAGAGTCGGACTTGACTGAGCAACTAACACTAACTAACCCCTGCACTGGGAACGTGCAGTTTTAGCCACCAGACTGCCAGGGAAGTCCCGGTCCTAGTTTTAAATTCTAAATCTGAAAAGTCACAGACCATCCAGAGGACATTTAAGCCATATATACCAAGAGCCTTAAAAATGACTGTACCCTTTCAATCAGTAATTCTTCTACTTCTGTGAATCTACCTTTCACAAAGAATCTGGTGGGTGGAGAAAGCTTAAGTGCACAAAGATGATCAGGGCAGTATTACTGACGTAGTACATTCATCCCCTCCAAGTTTTTAAAAACTCCATTATGGAATAAAGTGTCAAGTTATATATCAAGTTATATCAAGTTACTTTCAACTCCCAACAATAAGAAAATCTGTCTCAGGCCATCTTTGGGAGGTCCTTGGAAGACTGTGGTTATGAGTCCTCCCTGGTCACTGCCAAGGCCCCCAGTCTCCATGTACCTGGTTCTCTCAGGTCTGTTGTTGTTAAGTCTCTCATTGTGTCCAACTCTTTGTGACTCCATAGACTACAGCCTGCCAGGCTTCCCTGTCCTCCACCATCTCCCAGGGTTTGCTCAAACTCATGTCCATTGAGTCAATGATGCCATCCAACCACCTCAACCTCTGTCATCCCCTTCTCCTCCTGCTCTCAATCTTTCCCAGCATCAGGATCTTTTCCAATGAGTTGGCTCTTCTCATTAGGTGGCCAAAGTACTGGAGCTTCAGCATCAGTCCTTCCAAGGAATATTCAGTGTTGATTTCCTTTAGGATTGACTGGTTTTATCTCCTTCCAGTCCAAGGGACTCTCAAGAGTCTCCTCCAGCACCACAGTTCAAAAGCATCAATTCTTCAGCGCTGTGTTCTTTATGGTGTAACTATCACATCTGCACATGACTACTGGAAAAACCATAGCTTTGACAATCTGGACCTTTGTCAGCAAAGTGATGTCTCTGTTTTTTAATATGTCTAGGTTTGTCATAGCTTTTCTTTCAAGGAGCAAGCGTCTTTTAAACTTCACAGTCAACTGTCCTCAGTGACTTTCGAGCCAAGAAAATAAAGTCTGTCACTGTCTCCACTTTTTCCCCATCTATTAGCCATGAAGTGATGGGACTGGATGCCGTGATCTTAGGGTTTTGAATGTTGAGTTTTAAGCCCGCTTTTTCACTCTCCTCTTTCACCCTCATCAAGAGGCTCTTTAGTTCTTCAGGTCTAACAGCCACTAGCTTCCATGTCACCCTCAGGGCATGTGGAAGTTTGGTGAGTTGGAGACACCTCACTGTTCCCTCTGAGGTCTGGCCAGCCCCTGGGAGGAGGGGTTAAGGAGTTGTCAGGGAGGAGAGCGTAGGTCCTGGCTGTCACAGTAGCCTGGACCCTTCCCCTGGCCAGAGGACATCTTATATTTTGGAGAAAATCCACAAGTGCCTCAGCTCAGGTTTCCCTCAGAGCCATTTCCTGTCTCTTCTCCCCACTGTACACTCAGTCACCTCAGTGGGGTAGACTTTGAAAACAAAGCCAGGAAGGGAATGTTTTTCAGCTGCTTCTTTCATGTCACCACAAACCTCCCCTGAGGAAAGTAAACACAGGGCCTGCTACCTGCTTGAGGAAGGGGAAGAGGGCAAAATGGTTGAAAAATAGATATATTACAGCAATAACCCTCTGCTTTTCCAGTCTCTTCCATGCCTGTGGAAATCTCTTTCCTGTCTGTAGCTTTTGTTATTTCACGTTTGTGGATCTAAAACAAATAGACTGGGATTCCTTGGCACTCCAGTCTAGTGCTTAGGACTTTGCCTTCCAATGCAGGGGGTATGTGTTCAATCCCTGGTCGGGGAGCTAAGATCCCACCTGCCTCCTGGCCCTAAAACCAAAACATAAAAGAGAAACAATATTGTAACAAATTAAATAAAGATTTTTCAAAACAGGCCACATTTTTCAGACTCTTAAAAAATAGACTGCCAGGTATTTCTCCAGTAAAGATGGGTTTATTTGGGATCAACTGAAATTTGAAAGGCAGGGGTCTTCAATTCTGTCATGCAAGTTCCCCACCTTAAGGGAAGGAGATTGTTTTTTAGAGGGGCAAAGGCACGGAGAGTGCTGTAGGAAACAGAGTCCTTGACTCTTCCTTGCCAGGAAAGAAAAGGTGTCTTTTCTTCTTTCTGTTGGGCTCTGCTATGGTTGCAGGGCATGAGTCAGCCCCCATTCTGGCCTCTAAACTCTATTTACTTGAGGTTTCTGCTGAATAATCTTAACATATCTCTATGTCATTTTCACCTCCAGCTCTGACTTCTGAACTTCCTCTATACGTCTCCAACTAACCACAAATCAGCACCACTAGACCCCTCACCTTCACTTTATGTCCAAAGTTAACCATTACCCCCAAGTCAGCTTTCTCTGTGCATGTCTTCTTTCTGTCAGCGAGATGGAGTACACAGGCCAAGTGAAATTCCTTCCCTGACACTACACCCCCCTAGAAACCTCAAGACGCCTGCTGGCACCCCCGGTTTAGCAGCTCTTTTGTAGTTGTTCCATCTGGTACCACTTCAGAGGCGAATGAATGGACTGTTACTGCCAAATAAAAATTGTCAGTCGCCCTCTGGTTCTACAAGAATGAAGTCATTGGCCACTGCAGTCTCTGACTTTCAGCACATCCTTCAAGTTCAGGGTGGACATTAGGAATGAGGCACTCTGTGCTCTGGGAAAAATTGGCAGGACAGGCCTTCAGTTAGATATTTTCAGGAGGAGTTTTCATGAGCCCAATTTCTGACATCTCATACCTAGAAAAGCACTAAAATCGTTACCAGAGACATCCGTCCCTCCTGACTGAAGCAACCTTCTGCCAAAATGTGTGCTTAAGTACAAGTGACCCCTTCACTAAGCTCACATATGTCCTGACTTCCTCCCCCACCTCTTCAGAGCAGTGCCTCAGAGCTCTCTGAGAGGCTGTTTCCCAGGCTAGCGTCCTCATTTTGCCCTAAATAAAACTGGACTTAAAATTCTCACATTGTGCAGGTTTCCCCAGTGGCTCAGTGGCAAAGAATCTGCCTGAAATGTAGGAGATATGGGTTCCATTCCTGGGTCAGGAAGATCCCCTGGAAAGGGAATGGCAACCCACTCCAGTAAGCTTGCCTGGGAAATCCTATGGACAGAGGAGCCTAGCAGGCTGTAGTCCGTGGGGTTCAAAGAGTCGGACACAACTGAGCATGCACACAAGCAAGCATATACCAGTTTTAAAAATGGGGAGTATAGACTCTATTTGTATCTCCCTTCTTGCTGTATTTACAAATGTAAAGTTTTCAGTGATTTTTAAGAGATTTTCATCCTCTTTCTCTTCATTATTGCATTTAAAATATATCAGTGATAGTTAACTCCAAAATTTAGTCTACGTATTACATTGAGATAGGATACTGATGAAGATTTAGAAGATGAATGTGTTGCCAACCTGGACTCTAATCAATAGACCCTGATAAGAGGACAAAGGAGGAATTCAGGCAAGGCTTTATGGGGACCAGTGCTGTAGCATGAGGGAGTAAAGACAAGTAAAAAGTTCCCTTGCTCACTCCCCGAAGGGGGCGAGCTGGTTCCTTAAGTGGGGTGAGGGGAGGGGTGGATCTGTGGGGGCCAGAAGGGGTTTGAGTGGTCTGCCCACCCCCTTTGTGGTGCTCTGTGCAGGCATCATGCATGGCACCCTGCTTTTGCTCCCAGAACCTCAGAAGTGGCAGTTGGGTTTTGGCCTTTTTGTATCTTTTTGTTCATAGTTTGAGCCACCTGCTCACACATGCAGTTATTTTTAGTCTCTTATAGTTTCTTTGTATTTTGTTGCTTGAGGAGATGTCCAGGTGCAAGCACTGCAGGAAAGGGTCCCAGGTCCCAGCCTGTCTCAAATGGACATCACCTGCATACTTGGCCCTGGGACCAGATACAATGACTGCTGAGCCTTCGAACTGTTCTCCTGGGGGCAGGCATGAGGACATTTTTGTTGCTGTAGGAGACATGGTTGCATTGTGCAGCCTCAGAGATGGACTATAGTGGAGGTCCTTTTGGCCACCAGGACCTGAATATGCTTCTGATTTGGAGTGATCCCCCCTCCTCTGAGTCTTAGATTGAGGTTGGGCCCCTCTCCCACACTAGAAGCCAAATGATCCAGCACAAACCATGACAGAAACCAGAACTCTGCTTGCCTAATGGTAGTTAGAACACAGGAATATGACCTACAGTTAGACAAGTCAATAGTCCTGCCCAAAACTTGAATCTTGAATGAATACCTAACATCACAGAAGAGTTGGAAAATAATTCATGGTGGCACTGAAAGTGCAGACATACATCCTAACCAGAGCGGCTGGAGCAGTGTGGCTTGGGCTGAGTATCTTGCTCCCCAGTTTTACTGGATTTTTACCATTTCCAGACCTGATCTCTCAGCTTTTCTGATATAAGCAATATAACCATATACATTTCTAGATTTATTTTGCTTAAGCTTAGAGGCACCATAGGTAAGAAACTCTCTCTCAGCCTCATTCTTTAAAATCCCAGTGATTCAGGCCATCTCAGGTTGGGTCACACCTTTGTGAAGAGGAAGGAGATTATAGTTGGTCTGCCCTGGGCTCCATGCCTTCTTGTTCTCTATCCTTCCTGCCTTGGGAGGTGAGAAATGTGATGCCCCTAAAGATTCATCTGATCCAAGGAATTTCAGACAACTCCTCAAAGGAAAGATTACTTCTCAGGCAAAAGCAAAAGATGCTCACAACACATAATTACAGGAAATCATAGCTAAAAGGTGGCACAGTGGTAAAGAATCCACCTGCCAGTGCAGGAGATACAGGAGACACGGGTTTGATCCCTGGATGGGGAAGATCCTCTGGAGAAGGAAATGGCAACCCACTCCCTGGAATGCTTGCCTGGAAAATCCGAGGACCCTGGCAGGCTACAGTCCATGGGGTTGCAAAGAGTCGGACACAACTGAGTGACTGAGCATGGATGTGAACATTGCTAAAAGGAACCTCAGGAGTCATCCATCCTATACCCTCTTACAGACAAGGAAACCACACAGGGTTGAAGATTATGAAGGCTAGGCACAAGATACACACAATGCTGCAGAGTTGAAAGGAGGAAGAGGGCATGTCTGGTTGAGGAGATCGAGGTGGGATTTGATCTGGGACCTGACATACAACAGGGGTACTGGGCTAGTGTTTTGCTAACTTCAGAATTACTTTTCCGCTCATAGTCTGCTTATTTCAAATTCCACCTCCCATAATTTCCTTGGCTTTTTGAGAGCTTACTCATTTGCCCTTGATTTTGTTTTCAAATTCCCTTCACTTGTATTTGGTACCCTGATTCTATCCTCGACCTGATTACCTGTTTGACTTGGTTCATTCTCTGTCCAGCTGGTTGTCTTGGCTAGGAAAGCCCCAAGTCTCAACCAGTGGGACTGGATGACGGCCCCAGAGGTCTTCTGTGTATTCAGAGAAGACCAAGGGCCACAAACAAAAACATCTTCCAGTGTCAGGCTGGCTGTTACTTAATACAGAAGTGGTGCTTATGGGATTTAAATTTTTTATCTAAAAAGCAAAAGCAAATAAAATCAATGTGTTGCCCAAGTAAAACCAAGAAACCATGTGGGCTAGTTTCTTCTCTGTCAAAATTTATGACTCTTGGATTAGAAGACCCCCCAGCTATCATTGCAGGTTCTGGAAAACCCAACAAGTTTTTATCTGGTAACCTGTCTGAGACCAAAGAGCTTAATGGTAAAGAATGTGTGCTCTGGAATTCAAGTTGCCCACAGCGGGGGTTCAGACATTTACAGATCTGTTTGATGAACTGGTGAGACATTAAAGGTAAGCCAGATTGCTCAAGTGCTGCTGGGTAAACGTATCAGAACGGAGGACGGGTCTGACACAGATAACCAGGTGATCCCTTCGCCATTCCAGGCCGGTGGTAGTTCTTTTATACCCCAGGATTCGCTCAGCAGTACCAGCTGTGCAATTAAGCTCCCAGGCCTCATGCTAGCTGGAGAGGAGGAGGTGGCGGAAAAGTATGTGCATCGTGGCCTCCCACGAGCTGGATCCACTTCCCCTCAAATTCCATCACCGATTCACCATCGGAACGGGCTGCTCGGAGAGCCGCTAAGCAGCTCCCGGTTCATTTATTCACAAGCCTCCCATCCTTCCCGAGCCTGCCTAAGGTTCCACCTAAAGCTGTCCCCAACCACCAGGCCGGGGGGACCTTGCCTCTTCCGGCGCTCGAGCGCTGTGGCACCTGTTCAGACCTCGGTCACACGCCTAATTGTTTAGATGCGAATGTAAACAGACGCACGAAGACTGGGTCCGCCTCTCTGGCAGCGGCGCGCCAGAAACACTACCAGGCGCTTTGCCCAAAATGAATGGAAATGAACGGGTGCATGACTTGGGCTGCGGCCTACTAGCTAAAACACAGAGCCCGAGAGCACCCACCGTTCCTCGCGGCCGGGGACTACGCGCCCTCTCACTACCCCTTTCATCCAGGACACTAGAACGTGAGCCGCCAGCGCGGAAGGCGAGGAAGGACAGCCGACCGAAGAAGCGCCGGCTTCCCATAGGCCAAGGCCGTACCAGGGTGGGCTGTTCTTGCAGGAGCGGGTCGTGCATTGGTCGAGCCTCCGGCCTAAGGGCTGGGATTGGTCGCGCCGCTCCGAAGGGGCCCGTCGCGCGG
>NW_011495048.1:10788784-10790668 GCF_000754665.1 Bison bison bison
TCTGGATTGGTCGCGCCTCTCCGAAGGCGCCCTCCGCGCGGAGGCGGGGCGGCGGAGGGCGTGACGGGCGCTCGGTCCCGCCCCAGGCGTTCAGGACTCCGGCGGGAGGGCCTCTGTGTCCACCTGGGACTCCGTCTTCGTAGCTGCCGCATGCGACTGCTGACGCCGCCGGCTCATTCGGGGAGTCCGCAGGGTTCCGGACGCGGTAGGTAGCGACCGGCTGGTGCACAGGCGCGGAGCTCGGGGGGCTGCGGCCCGGCCCCCTCGCTCTGCGGGGGCGGCCGCGGGGCCTTGCGTCGCTTCCCCTAAGGGCGCCGAGGCTTTAAGGGGCCGGGGGCGCCTCGTGCCTGAGCCTCCATTTTGCAGGCGGAACGGCGGGTGAGAGTAGCTGCCGGGAGTCGGGGCGCGGAGGCGGGAGGCCGTCTTTGGAAAAGCCTGAGCGCGGCGAAATCGGGCCGCGGGAGCGAGCGTGTCCGGGCATCCTCCCGTCCGAGCAGCTGCGCCGCGTTGCTGCCCCGGCTTCAGAGGACTGACTCTCCTCCGCGGCCTCGCCTCGGGCGTGTCTTGTTTATTACCCTGCGCGCTTGCCCTGCCCAGGTGCTCCGGGAGTTAGGGGCTCGAGCTGCTCCTGAATCCGGGCTGCCTTAGAGACTCTCTCTCACCCGCTCAGGGTCATTCCGGCTATTAAGATGGAGACGAACGATGCCTTCTGGTCGCTTAGAATGCTGCAGCCCCGCTGCCGAGGAGAAAATGCAATTCGTCTCACATGTTTTGCCTGGAAAGGCCACCCTTTCCAACTGTCATCACTAGAATGGTTCTCAGCCCAGGGGCACAAGTCCAAAACCTGTCCAGGCCCTTTATAATTATTGGGTTGGGTTCGGTGTATTGTTTGTAATAAAAATGAACGGAAACCAGCCAGTGCCACCGCAGATTTGGACCTCACTGGGAGTTTACTGGAGGAGGATGGGGAGGGCGGACACGAAGATAGATGACATTCATAAAAACCCTTATGTTCCTAGACCTAGGATGTGAAGGTTGTTGTTAAAATAATGCATAACACAGTGTTTTGGGTCAAGAAATCAACGGTACAAGGCTTGATTAAGAGGTTGAGGTAACAACAAAATTCTGCAAAGCAATTATCCTTCGATTAAAAAATTAAAAAAAAAAAAAAAGGTAGAGGTCATCCCTTCTCATTCTTGTTCCTTCCACCACCTGGGTCAATCAGTTCTGAGTCTCCTGCTGCAGAAAAGAGGAAATAACTCAGGTTTCACCTCTTCTGGAAAGCTTTTTAAAGGTCTTTCCCTACCCCTCAACTAATAATCACTCCCTACTTTGGTCTGCCTTCTGTAGCCTCTGTCTTTACACATCACACTATATTGTGGTTTCCCCAGCCCCTAGGACAGTGCTTGGAACACAGAAGACACTCAGTGGCTGAAGGAAGCCAAAAGAAAGCAAAAACTCAGTAGTGCAGCCAAAAGTCGACAAAAACTTTAATTCTATTAACATGTTGGGCCAGCTATTTGTACAGGTGAGGAAAGCAGTTGAGCTGTGGCTTTCAAGTCAAATCCCATGACTTTAGCTCAACCTTGTTACTAACTTTGCATAAGTTAGGTAACTTCTTCATGCCTCAGTTTGCTCAGTTAAATGGGAGTGACAATAGTACCTACTTCATGATTTCTGAGGATTAAATAAAATACTGAAATAAAATGCTTGGCATAGTTCCCTGGCACTATGTTCCTTAGGTGTTCACACTTGTTAGGATAAAAATAAACATATTTGAGCAGATTCACTAATACTAAACATCTATATAGTATTTAACCCTCAGGTTCTGTCTGCCTTTTGGTCCTTATCTGTTCCTTGATTTTAAAAATATTCCTTAAGCCA
>NW_011495048.1:10790768-10797996 GCF_000754665.1 Bison bison bison
TATGCATTTAAAGTACCGTCACCCACTGGAGATTGATGGAGTGCCAAATAACAATTTGGTCAAGTATTGCAGTAATATTTGATGAACTTTTCATGTGGTCTGTTACTGAAATGGTCACATAAAAGCAGAGGAGAGGGAGGCTGATGTGGCTGACAAAGTTGGTTCAGATGGAAGTGGACTTGAGATGTTGTCTCTCCTTTTAACTTAAATCTGTTTTCATGAAAAAACTCCTTCCTGTCTTGAAAGTTGTTCACAAACATTGTGAACACTGGAAAAAGTCTTCTAGTAGCTCTGAATCTATTTGCTAGACATTGAGGTGGCAGATGCACCCCCTAGGGGGAGGTTGCCTCACTTCCGGATTTTCCTGTACCACTTTCTGGTCACAGGAAACAGGCTGTCTATTTCCTGCCAGCTGTAGGTCCCCTTGGTATGTCAGTTTTTCTTAAATTACTTGGAATCTCCAAAACAAAGACCTTGTCTCCTCTCACTTGTAAGGATCACAGGAGAATTCTGGTCTCTGTGCTTTTAGTGTAGCTATATGAATCTGGAATCCTTTTTAGGAAATACCATTCTTTCTGAAGATGCCCTCCAGTTGTGACATCCTGTCATTAACCATTAAGAAACCTGCCACAGGTGTAAGCTTTTCCTAGTGTCCTATTGGAAGGACCTTAAGGACTGCTGCTGCTGCTGCTAAGTTGCTTCAGTCATGTCCGACTCTACGCGACCCCATAGACGGGAGCCTACCAAGGCTCCCCCGTTCCTGGGATTCTCCAGGCAAGAACACTGGAGTGGGTTGCCATTTCCTTCTCCAGTGCATGGAAGTGAAAGTGAAGTCGCTCAGTCATGTCCGACTCTTAGCGACCCCATGGACTGCAGCCCACCAGGCTTCTCCATCCATGGGATTTTCCAGGCAAGAGTACTGGAGTGGGGTGCCATTGCCTTCTCCGGACCTTAAGGACAGGGACCGTAAATTTCCTACTTTTGTCTGCCTTGCATAAAGTGGGTGCTTGATGAATGGTTGGAAAGCCATTGTATTTCCCTTTCAGGATGCTGAAATAGGCTTACTAACTTGGTGGTTCTGAAACATTACTATGCCTACCAACCACCTGGAAAGCTTGCTAAGATGCAGATTCTGATTCCAGAGCTCTGGGGTGGTGCCTGAGAATCTGCATTCCCAGCAAGCTCTGAGGTGATGCAGGTGCTGCTTTTCCATGGACAACACTTTGAGTAGAAAGATACTAACATAAGGATCTACATTTGATTTTTAGACGTACTGGTAAACAGGCTTTGTTTTCTTCTGGCATTTGATGAAGTGTTGGATTTAGAGCTTTTTAAAAAAAAAAAAATTCTGTTTTTAACACTCCTCTATTTTGTTCCAAAAATTGAGTAATCTTTCCCAGTGTAACAAGATTTTTAAGAAAAGTGATTGAGACAGATCAGGTGAAAAATACCAAAGTTGAATGCCTCTTTGGCCTCTGGATTTTACTTGCATGAGACTACTGATTTGCTTCTGAGCTTCCAAGCAGCAAGAGCAAAGAGGAGAATTTTTTTTAAATCAGTTTTGCCAGTACGTATATAAAGTAAAGAGTAAACTGGCTACTCAGTGAAATCACAGTGTCTGTTACAGAGACCTGAGAATTCTTCTCCAAAGAGAAACGTTCTTAATGGCACCTCCCGAGTATCAGTCAGTTTCTTAATCAGTCTTCACATCTTGTGGCCCGACGGACTCATAGAAAACTGTTAGTACAGTAAAAGCAGTGGCCTGTGGAGCTGCAGCCATATGGTCCAGGGCCAGCTTCTTTAGACAGTAGGAATGATTTGTGTTATGGGGCAGATGGTTTTTTGACCTTGCTCTCTGTTGGGAACAGAGTAGTGTTAGCTACTCCTTGATGTCCAACTCTTTGCAAACCCCATGGTCTATATCCGCCAGGCTCCTCTGTCCATGGGATTCTCCTGGTAAGAATACTGTAGTGGGTTGCCATTCCCTTCTCCACAGGATCTTCCCGACCCAGGGATCGAACCCAGGTCTCTGGCGTTGCAGGCAGATTCTTTACCATTTGAGCTACAGGGAAGACTTAGGTGGGAACAGAGGGTCCACTTAATGGATATGTTCAGTCCCCATCATCCTCATACTTTGAGCTTCGTTGGATGGCAATAATCTGCTGCCAAGGAGGCCCGAGAGCTTGGGGTGGGGGGAGGGGTGGCTGGAAGCTCAGTTAAGATCCTTGTAGATGTGGCAGTGCATCTCCTTAAAGGCCATCTAAAGACCTCTCGTGACAAGTTAAAAGGTTGGCCTTGCTGTGAGGTTCTCTGTGGCCCCAGTCACAGAGAGCACAGTTTTGGTTGATTTTTTTTTTTAACTTCTTTATTAAGCTGGCTGCGTAAAAGATATTATATGTTCTCATGTTAACAGTTCTTGTCATGAACAAAGGCAACAAAAATAGTGCAGTAGTAAGATGTGCTTCACATACGATCACATGGTAATAGGAGCTCAGGCCTCGAAGGGCTGCAGGGCTTGCGCAACCAGGGAAGGAGCAGGTGGAAGGGGGTGGCTTTGAGCCGTGGGCCTCCCAGTCTCAAGCCTCCTGCACAGCGTTCCTGGCAGTCACCCCACTCTGAGGCCGGCCTGGGCCTCTCGTGACTGCCCCTCTTGTTGGCCTCCCCACACACGTCTTCACCTGCTTTCATACTGCCTCGCATGCCTGGACTGGCTTCTGCCTTTGATCCCCTTTCTGCCATCCATCTAGTTCCCCCAGAAACCTTCCAGCAAAACTGACAGTGCTGGGTCCACCCCACCGCCCCCCTTTCTTCCTCGAGTGAAGATTCATGTTCCTAGAGAAAGGGCAGCACGGAGACCTTCTTTGTCTGCTTCTCCGGCCTGATTCTGCCACCTCAGAATTCAGTGCATGGCGTTCATTGACCACTTACACCTATGGGCTCCTACGGAAACAGCTCAGAGCTTAAGGGCTTTAGCCCCTGAACTGGTAGGGCTGGCTCAGGCAGCACCTGGTCTCCGTGGCTGGTAGAGGTGCCTTCTGTGCACCCAGGTACAGAGATGGGTCCCAGGCAGAACCTGGCTTCCTGGGCAGAGTTGCTGTAAATCAGATGGTTTGTGAGCTTGTGATTTAGAAAATCCTGATCAGAGGAGGATTGCCCCCTAAGTTGAGCATTTGTACATTTGAATGGTTTAGTTAAGGACATAGCCAGCCCCCCTCAACTTCCCCCCCTTTCCACCCACATGCGGACTTCCAAGTTCTCTGTTCTCCATCCTGGACAGGCGTGAGTGGGAGGAAGTCCTGGCAACTGTGACGGGGCTGCACAAGGAGTGTGCGGCCAGTACCAGGAAGGGTCAGATGTCCAGACTTAACCAGTTAGTGTGACCCCATACATGATATGTGAGCATATCTTTACCGTAGGGCAAGAGTAAGCCAAGCCTCCATCATTCCTAATTTCATCTGGTAGGTCATATTGTCTCTGCGGGTCCTGGAAACTGACAGAATTTTAATACCAAACTCCACATGGTCCCTCTCCCCCTGAGTTTGCCCAAACTCATGTCCATTGAGTTGGTTGATGCTATCTAACTATCTCATCCTCTGCCACCTGCTTCTCCTTTTGCCTTCAGTCTTTCCCAGCATCAGAGTCTTCCAAAGAGTCAGCTCCTCGCATCAGGTGGCCAAAGTATTGGAGTTTCAGCATCAGTCCTTCCAGTGAATATTCAGGGTTGATTTCCTTCAGGATGACTGATTTGATCTCCCTGCAGTCCACAGGACTCTCAAGAGTCTTCTTCAACACCACAGTTCAAAAGTATCAGTTCTTTGGTGCTCAACCTTCTTTATGGTCTATCACATCCATACATGACTCCTGGAAACCATTAGCTTTGATTATACTGAGCTTTGTCGGCAGAGTGATGTTTCTGATGTTTAATATGCTGTCTAGGATTGTCTTAGGTTTCCTTCCAAGGAGCAAGCGTCTTTTAATTATAATGGCCTCAATCACTGTCCGCAGTGATTTTGGAACCCAAGAAAATATAGTCTGTCACTGCTTCTACTTTTTCCCCTTCTATTAGCCATGAAGTGATGGGACTGGATGCCATGATCTTAGTTTTTTGAATGTTGAATTTTAAACGAGCTTTTTCACTCCGTTTTTTGACTTTCATCAAGAGGCTCTTTATTCCTCTTCACTTTCTGCCATTATAGTGGTATCATCTGCATATCTGAAGTTATTGATATTTCTCCTGGCAATCTTGATTCCAGTCTGTGATTTATCCAGCCTTGCATTTCACATGATGTACTCTGCATATAAGTTAAATAAACAGGGTAACAATCTATAGTTTTGTCATACTCCTTTCCCAATTTTGAACTGGTCTGTTGTTCCATGTCTGCTTGTAACTGTTGTTTCTTGACCTGCATACAGGTATCTCAGGAGGCAGGTAAGTGGTCTAGTATTCCCATCTCTTAAAGAATTTCCCCAGTTCGTTGTGATCCACACAGTCAAAGGCTTTTTTGTAGTCAGTGAAGTGGAAGTAGATGTTTTTCTGGAATTCCTTTACTCTCTCCATGATCTACTGAATGTTGGCGATTTGCTCTCTCATCCTGCAGCTCAAGTGGCTAGTCTCTTGACTTGGCCAAGCACAGGGCTGAACTGGTGCGTGCAGATCTTTCTCAGATGGGAGGCTTGAATTCATTGTCCGCTCAGAGCCCTCCAGTCACTCAGTCCAATTTCTTGTCACTTTCTTGTTAGAAAAGGCTGCTGACTGGGGCCTCTGCCCACCTAGGAGCTGCTGACCTCCAAAAACACTGTAAAGTGTGTGATCAGAGAGCAGGGATGACCCATGAAGAGTAGCAGATTGTTTAACGCTACTGACAGCATAGCACATTTTCATCTGAGCAGTCCATTTGGTGTTCTGGAAAGGTGGAAGCTTGTCTCACTGGAAGGATTCAAGCAGAATCCCCTTCTCCACCCTCATCCTCAGAGGCGTGAGAAGAAACGATGATGTGTAAAATCTAGAATCTGTGTGGAAATGAGAGCTGGACTGTCATGCAACTGGGCATGTTAACATGCCCACCTGACACTTGCCACAGAGTTGAACTCTTTATCCATTTGCTTGGCAGATGATTGATGTCTTCAGTAGTCATTCCTTCAAGGAGTTTTCCCTATCCCAGTTGATTTCTCCCTTTCTTTGTTTTCTGTAATACTTATGTACAATTTGGATTGAACACTCATGGTAGACTTTTTTCTTTTCACATGAATCTGTTTTAATTCTGATTAAAAAAAAAAAAAAAGCTCATGTGGCACAGGGAAAATACACCTTGATTTGTTAGGCAGATTAATAAGTGAGATTATGAACAGACTATGTATCCAGACTGAGAAAATAACCACCTATGATCTGTCTTTTCAGAAAATCAATGAAAATCGCTGAATTTCAGACCTCTCCTGGTTGCTGAAGAACTTCTGGTGACACTGTTCGCTTAGTTCAGGTTTGTATCTATACTTGAAAGTTACCTAGCGGTATCCCCAGAGGAGCTTTTAATTCTAGCCCATCACTCATCCCCAGGATGAAGAGATACCTTCTTTTTGAATAGTGAAATCCAGACAAGACAAATCAAAAACACATTGTTAAACAAAGATAGAGATCATTTCTTTGTACCCCTCTATTGCCCCAGTATCATCTTATTTTAGTCCCCTGTCATTAAGACCACCTGCTTTAGTGAGGGGGGACCAGGAGAGTAAATATGGATTAGCCACCCATCATGGCTTGACTCTGGACATTGAAAGGATTTCTAGAAACGGAGCAAGAAATTGGGGCCTCTGATTAGGTTCAGCCTTCACCCTAATTCTTCCAGCTGGTGGGCTCCGCTTGTTCCTGTAATTGTGGAAACAGTTTGCCTGTCATCGTCTTCTTGCCGCTTCTTAAGTAGCCACTAGGCGAGGATGTGGCTCCATGAAGGTTCTGTCCTGTGGGACTTGGTCCCTTACCAGTCTCTCTAAGCCTGCTCTGTGTGTCTGTTTTGTACCTTGTTCCCCAGTTGGTTCATAAAGAGCTTGGGTTCTGGAGTCACTCAGGCCTGGATTTGACTCTCTGAAAGGTTTCCCGGCTCTGTGAAATTAGGATAAAAGGACCCACCTGCTGTGGGAAACCGGCATGCTCTCAGGCCACAGGTGGGAGTATACCAGATGCCCAAAGTACCGGTGTGAGTCCCCTTCACCTCAGCATTTCCTCTGACTCTTGATACTGTGGGTGTGCTAGTATGTGTGCAGTGGTGTGTGTGTGTGCGCGCACGCGTGCGTGCTTGTTCATCACAGCATTAGTAGCAAAAGGTGGAAATCACATAAATATCCACCAGGAGGTGGAATAAGCTAGCGTGCATCCCTACAGTGGAGTACAGTGCTGGGTGGGGGCGGAAAACAAGGTGCTGACTGTGCCTTGCTAAGGAAAGATCTCCAAGGTATTTCATTTAAAAAAAGAACACAAGATTCCGAACAGCGTGTCCTGTATAGTTAACTACTTCCGTGTTAAAGGGGGCAGTGGGGGAAGATGAAATAAATTTTTGTGTTTGTCTACATATACTCAAGAGATGAGAAACACACACAGCATTCATTAGACCTTCCTGGTTTTTTGTGGGAGTATCTAGTGGTAAATATTTTTGCCTGATTTATATGAAAAATTGGTGGCTTTGTCTTCCCCTGTTGGACTCCTTGGTTCCTTGTAAGGTGCCTTGCTTCATTAATTGTCTCCTCGTGGCGCCCCCGCCCCGCCCCGCCCCGCCCCATGCTCTGTGCGGCTGTCCACATGCCCTGTGTCCTCTGGGGGTAGGGGAGGGAGACTTGCATGTGCAGCGTATTCTATATCTGAACCACATGTACCCAGTTCAAGGCAGTCGTTCTGATGAGTCCCTGTGCACGCGATGGCCATGAGAAGTGGTAAGTGTGCACATGACCTGTGTTCTGCTCTTGGCTCGCTGCTGACTGGAGCCTCGCCAGTCAGCCAGGCCGGGCAGAACACTCTTGTTTTCTGGGCGTGCTGTCCCCACCAGTGGTGTTTCCGGTGTGAGGGCCGAGCAGGATGAGCCCCCTCCGTGGCCACCTCCACCTGCTCTGGCTTCCCTGCTGCCCCAGCACCTCCTGTTGCCATCAGTGCCTTCTTGTCTCTGAGGAAACGAGGCTGTTTGTGGCTAGGTTTTAGCTTTGAGGTTGGCAGTGCATTCCAGGCAGCTGCCCCGAACCCTGG
>NW_011495048.1:10798096-10837617 GCF_000754665.1 Bison bison bison
ACTCCCTTGCCTCCCTGTTCAGTCCTCCGGGAGTTCTCCTGCCTGCTCTCATTCCAGCCTCATCTGGCCATGGCTCCCAGCAGAGCCCTCGCCTGCACACTCAGGCTCAGGGTCCCCCCTCTGTGGTCCGTGAAGCTCCTGTTGGAATGGCTCTGTTCTCAGATCCAGCTCCCAGTCATTCCTTCCCTCGCCCCAAGGGCTCACCCTGGTTCTCTCCTCCTTGCTGCCTGCCCTGTGTACTTGTCTGTTGTTGTCACATGCCTGCATGCCGTGTGACCACTGCCATTGTCATCCACCCGGACTTCCACGGCTTCCCTCAGTTACCCATTAATTGGAACCCAGGTCAGCGGGAGGACAGTTGGTGCTGTAGCCCTGGCCATCCTTGGAATGAGAAGTGCCCACCTGCTGCACAGCCCAGGGTGTGGCTTCCCGACTGCCTCTCCTTCGCCAGCAGAGCAGGCACTGTGGGAGCCCTGAGCTCAGCCACAGCCTGAAGTAGAGCAGTCAGAGCCAGGCTGGAGCCGCTTGCCTGCTGCTGGGCTGTGGTGACGGCAACTGCTGCAGCGCTGGCACAGGGAGGGCCCCAGCCAGGCCCCTGGCCCCGTGGGGCTGGGCCAAAGGGACAGGTGACCTTGTGTGTTCAGTCACCAAGTCGTGTCCGACTCTTTGCAACCCCAAGGACTGCAGCACACCAGGCCTCCCTGCCCCTCACCATCTCTTGGAGTTGGCTCAAGTTCATGTCCATTGAGTCAGTGAAGCCATCCAGCCATCTCATCCTCTGTCACCCTGTTCTTCTGCCTTTAGTCTTTCCCAGGTGTTTTCCAGTGAGTCGGCTGTTCACATCAGCTGGCCAAAATATTGGAGCTTCAGCATCAGTCCTTCCAATGAATATTCAGGGTTGATTTCCTTTAGGATTAACTGGTTTGATCTCCTTGCTTTCCAAGGGACTCTCAAGAGTCTTCTCTAGCACCATAGTTCAAAGCATCAGTTCTTCAGCGCTCTGCCTTTATGGTCCAGCTCTCACATCCATACATGACTACTGGAAAGACTGTAGCCTTGACTATGTGGACCTTCATCAGCAAAGTGATGTCTTTGCCTTTTTACACACTGTCTAGGTTTGTCATAGCTTTCCTGCCAAAAAGCAATTGTCTTCTAATTTCATGGCTACAGTCACCATCTGCACCAATCTTAGAGCCCAAGAAGAGAAAATCTGTCACTGCTTCCACATCTTCCCCTTCTGTTTGCCATGAAGTGGGACCGGATGCCATGCTCTTAGGTTTTTTTAAATATTATGGCTCAGACAGCAAGGGTGACTTTAGGCAGGACCAAACCATGACTCCGGAGAAGGCAATGGCAACCCATTCCAGTACTCTTGCCTGGAAAATCCCATGGACGGAGGGCCTTGTGGGCTGCAGTCCATGGGGTTGCTAGGAGTCGGACACGACTGAAGCGACTTAGCAGCAGCAGCAGCAGCAGCAAACCATGACTCAGGCTTCCCAGTACTAGTGGTAAAGAACCCACCTGCCAATGCAGGTAGACGCAATAGATGTGGGTTTGATTCCTGGGTTGGGAAGATCCCCTGGAGGAGGGGATGGCAACCCACCTCAGTATTCTTGCCTGGAGAATCCCATGGACTAGAGGAGCCTGGTGACTGCAGTGTACGGGGTTGAAAAGAGACACGACTGAAGCAACTTAGCACGCAGCACAAAGCTTGACTCTGGTTTGGACTTGCGCTGACCCTCCTGGGCATCTGTTGGGTCTCAGGGTGCATCTCGGGGTGCAGGTGTTTACAGCTGGCCTTGCCCTTGCTGGGGGCAGGTATGATAGGGTGGGCTCCGGCCACATAACCGCAGAGGACAGGATAACAGCTCCTGCTTCCCCTTCGGAAGGGTCTCGAGCTGAGGAAAAGCCACACCTCTGTTCTTCTTTGAGGAAGTAGCCATCATTTATTTGTTCTTTTGGCCAAAAAAATTTTGTCTTAATCATTAAGAAACAAAAGGTTTCCTGGTCATGGAAGCAGGAAGTTTATCTTTGTCTCTCCCTTTCCCATCTTGTAGGGAGCTGAAGCTTCAGCAGAATCCTGACCCAGGGACATCTCAATGGCCCTGGGAGCAGAAAAGGCAGAGGGGGAGGCGTCCTCAGACACGAAAGCCCCTTCCTGTGGGAGCTGGAGCCGTGGGGAGCAGGAGCTGATCCCCGTAGGGCCTGTGCTCGGGGAGCAGCCACCACGCCTGGAAGCCGAGGGAGGACCCGCCTCTCCTGTTGAGGGCACCGAGGGGCTCCCCGGCCCTGCCTGCTATGGTGGGGTTGGCCCTGGCCCCTCCAGAGCCTGCCAGCCACCAGCAAGCGGGGCCAGCAGGGAGCCAGCAGCTGGTGGGTCTAAGCCCGCTTTTGGTTGCGTGCCTTCTGCTGGCCTGGAGACTGGTGATCTGCCCTCTGCAGGAAGTCAGGTAGGCACCAGGGTAGTGGGGCTGTCCTTTGAGAGTCCACTCCAGCATTGTCTCACCATCTTACAGCTTCCCCAGCACCCGTGTAAGGTGGGGAGGTAGGGGAGCTTAGGTAGCTTGAATGTGCTGATTTCTGTTCTGCAGGCTCATATGGACAGGTGGGCCCAGCAGATAGCTCTGTCCACAGCATCTCCACTTCTTCAGGAGTATGACTGGTGACCTTTTGAGGATTGGGGATGCTCTGACCAAGACATCCTGCCCAGAGGGCAGGCAGGGGAGCCACGGTGGGGGACCCATGTCCTGTGTTTGACTTGGTGATGTGGAGGCTTTCTGGAGCCCCTGGGGAGACATGGGGAAGAAGGTTCCAGGGCCATGGGCTCCTGGGGGCTGTATCCCACTGGGCCCTTGGGGACCTGGCAGCACTGTCTCTGGGCAAAGAGGATTTCAGGGGCCTCCCTGACTACAGGCAACCTCGCCTAGTGGGTGTCATGTGGAGCAGGGAGTCCTGACTGTCTCTGACCTCGGGCAAACCACCGGATCTTGCAGGCCCTCAGGACAGTTGGGAAGGTCACCTGATTGACCTGTCCCTCCCAGCTCCGACAGCCTGTGGTGGTCTGCCTGCCAAGACCTCTCATGGTGACGGCTTTGATCTGTGCCATGTCATCGTGGCACTGGCTACTACGTGCTGCTGCCCAGAGCCCTGTGACATGAGGAAGTTCTGAGCGTGACTGCCTGGGAGAAGACAGAGGCTAGGCCCACCTGCCAGGGGGCTGGGGCACTGCGAGGCTCAGGGCACCTGAGTCAGACTGAGTGAGCGAACACAGAGATGGGCTGTTCGTGTCAGTCTGGTGCTTGTTGCAGCGCTGCTGTTGGTTGAGCTCTCATTGTTCACCCTGGAGCTCATTTAATCTGCATAGCCTGAGGAGGCGGCCCTGTCACCACCCCCGCTTTGCAGGTGAGGGAAGTGAGGCTCAGAAGTGAGAGAAGTGAGTCTGGGAGCTGGCAGCTAGGGGTGGCCTCAGGGCTGTCTGGTTCTAAAGCCCACACCCTAACCTCTAGTGCCACCCTGCCTCCCTGGGGGTGGGCTCTTCATCGAGCTGATTAAAAGTCTGAGTGAGGAGGCTGGGGTGAATGACTCATTTTGCCACTATTGAGTCACCGCTGGGTGTGAGCCGAGCGGGTGGGGCCTGGTGGGCCGCCTGACTGCCAGGTTCGGATGTGTGTCCTGTCAGCAGCGGAACTGCTGAGGTCCTGCTTGCGCAGGGCACGCTTCTCAGAGGTTAGGCAGTGTGTTCCAGCTTCAGCACGATAGAGCTATTTGAGTTCTGCTGGCTCACGAAGGAGGCATCTGTGCAGGAAGAACCGGGGAGGAACGGTGGTGGGGGTTGGGGAGATCAGCTCCGGGAGGACTGTCTGCTCCCCTCATCTCCGTCTCCAGCTGCACCCTCACTGTGTCTGACTCTTGCACCAGGTAGCAGGCTCTTCTTTTCAAGAACTTTCCTCCGGGTCATCTGGGTCCCCAAAACCACCCCAGAGTTGTCCCCGAAGAGAGAAGTCTGGCTCGCCTGTTTGATCTTTTCCCTCCCTCCTGTCACTGTAGATGGAGGAGACCAGGCTTCCTGCCCCGGAGGCGCTACCTCAGACTCACGCCATTCCCAGAGCTGCTGCTCTTTGCTTGGGACACGATGCTGACACCGAAGATGACCCGTCTCCTGTGGAATCGCCGCAGGTGCCAGACCTCTGCCCACAGTCTCCCATCTCGGGCTTCCCATGCCCATCGAGGTGGAGGTCGACCGTGAGCCCAGGGACTCCCGCGCCACCATCTTCCAGTTGCAGCATGTCCGCCTCTTCCCCAGGCAGCAGTCTCCAGGGTCACCAGGAAAAGGCGGAGCCTCGGAGTGGCTGGCTCGCCAAAGGCTCCTCCTCCTTGGAGCTGGCTGTCCCGCCGTCAGCGCCCTCAGTGGTCAGCCCTGGGCCTCGGCTCCAGTGGTTGCCCCAGCCTGTGTCCTCAGCGGGTGATGCCCCCGGGCTGGGCAGGAGACGTCTCTCCTTCCAGGCGGAGTACTGGGCCTGTGTGCTGCCCGATCCCCTGCCTCCCTCCCCAGACCGCCGCTCCCCACTCTGGAACCCGAACAAAGAGTACGAAGATCTGCTGGACTACACCTATCCCCTCAGGCCCGGGCCCCGGCTCCCGAAGCAGCTCGATAGCCACGTGCTGGCTGAGCCCGTCCTGCAGGACTCGGGCATAGACCTGGATAGCTTCTCTGTCTCCCCGGCGAGCACCCTTAAGTCACCCACTAACGTCTCCCATAGTTGCCCACCAGCCGAGGCCGCTGCCCTGTCATTCTCTGGGCCCAGAGAGCCAAGCCTTAAGCGGGGGCCCTCTGGAGTACCCCAGAAGCAGGGTGGTGTGGGGTTAGCATCTTGCGGCCTCTTTGCCTCTACTCCCAGAGCCCCAAGCGGTAGGGCCACTCCTTGGGTGAGCAGAGAGCCAGCCCGGAGGAACCTGAGGGACTGGCCACCTGTGGGCCGGCACCTTGAGCTGGGTTCTCCACGCCTGAGGACAAGGGACAAAGGGTGGTCCTCACCTGGGTTGGAGAGGGAGAAGGGGGCCAGCCAGGGCCTCAGGCGCCTCCCCTGCGAGGAGTCTGGATGGAAACCCCAGGAGGAGGTGGAAGGTGACGACGAGTATCTGGCCCTACCCACTCGGCTGACACAGGTTTCTAGCTTGATTTCGTATTTGGGCTCCATTCCCACCTTGGTGCCCCTGTCCACGGATGCTGCCGAAGGGCAGAGCTCCCTGGACGTGTCAGACAGTGATGGGCCAGCTTCCCTCCCGTCAGACTCCAGCCAAAGCCAGCTTCCCTCCGGGGCTACCCTCAGAGGGTCCTGGAGTGCTGAGGACCAGAAGCACTGTTTGCGACGCTCCTTCGTCCATGCAAGGCGCTCTGCCGGAGAGGGCAGTCTGGTGAGCAGCCAGGCCCTGGGAGTCTCCTCCGGACCAGTGAGAACGCGCGCCTCCTGGTCGGCAGTGTTGGATCCAGATGCTGAAGGGCAGCCTCCCAGGAAGGGCGGCGAGCAGGGGAAAGAGTCACTCGTGCAGTGCGTGCAGGTAAACTCAGCGTCTCGGCACTGTTGCCTTCTTCCCCCGTCCACTGACCTTGTAGGAAGCTTGGTGACGTTGAGCACTTAGGTGCCAGGCGCCGTACTGCACCTTCTGTCCAGTCCTGATGAGGACTGGCATTCTCTTGTCAACGCTGGAGGAAAAGGCAGCGAGATGTTAGGTAACCTGCGCCTTCACTGTCAGTGAGAGTAGAGCCTGTGCTGCTAACCACTCCCCAGGCTGCTTGACCTTGAGGATCAAGAGGCCCTCTGCACAAGAGGGACCTGTGCTCAGATGCCTTCAGGAAGTACAGGCTCAATAAAAGTGTTTTCTTGGCCAAAAGACTGCCCAGAGCTTTAATTTGATAAAGTGCTGTAACTGCAGATTGGAGGGTGTCAGGCACACTGTTGCCTAGACTTGCTGGACTCTGGTGGACCATGTGAGAAAGGAGGTGGAGCTGATACTGCATGGAACAGGGTTGTCAGCGCCAGGTAGTTGTGTGTTTTGGCTCCATCTCTTTAGTTTGCTTGTTGGTAGGATGTGGAGCTTTGCCTCCTTGGTCGTTGTGTGGGTTAAATGAAATAATTCATGTCCTGGACCTTGTACAGTCCCTCACATGAGGATGTTTAGGCGCGCAGCTGTCCACACCCTGGGAGAGCCCAGGGCCTGCCTCCCGCCTGAGCGCCCAGATGTGTCCACCCGCAGCAGGGCAGCCAGCCGAGGGCTGTGTCCCCAGGAGCGACGCCGCAGAAGTTTTCTAGCTCTCAAGGAGGGCTTTAGCCTGCCCTGTGGTGTCATGTGGACTTTGTACTGTGGAGCAGGTGGTACAGGTGTTAGCATGTGGAAGAGTGAAGCCGTGGGGTACAGGCCTGGGCTCCCAGCCCCTGGTGAGTGGCTGGCAGGAGTCTGGGGCCCGGCTCCCTGGGCGGGAAGGAGCAGCACAGGGACAAGCAGCTTCAGTTGTTTTCAGGTGTAGGATCAGGTCAGTCTTGGTCACGGTCCCATGTTCTATGTCCACATCTTCCCCAGGAGCAGTTCTACAGTCAGTACAGTGCTGACTGAGGAACTGACCTGTGTCGGGCAGGTCCCTTCTGGGCCGCTCTTTGCCCGCTGCCCTCTCCCCCATGTGCCCTGCCCTGTCCCTGCACACAGGGCTGGCCCTTCACAGACCAAGGGGCCACAGAGCCATGGTGAGCCCTCCATGTTGCCCTGGCAGAAGTCGAGTCACGGGTGGGGACAGACCAGGAGCAGAGGGGAGATAACACCTTGGTGGGGAATGCAGCCTGTAGCCTGGGATCCCCCAGATATTTTTAGCCTGTGGTTCCATGGGTGACACACGATTTATTTGTCCACACAGACATTTTGTTGTCAGCTGGAAGAGCTGATCCACTGGCTGTATAATGTTGCAGACACTACTGACCACCTCACTGCACCCAGATCCAACCTCACAGGCCTCAAGTCTTCTCTGCAGCTTTACCGGGTAATAAGTGGTCCTGGTTTCTGACTGTTCACTCACTAGATGGTGGTAAATTACTTGATTAGAAGGTCAAAGTTTGGGTGACTGATGCACAGTGTCATGATCCATTGACTTTTACCTGAAATCTAATCAGACATCTTACTGGAAATCTAATTCTTTTCAAATCCTTAATGCTGAAAAACTAACATGTATGAGTTACTTCCCAGACCAAGTAGAGCTTGAAGAAAGTCCATTTTATTTACCTTCAATCCAGAATACTTCAGGGTTATTTGCAATGTGATTTTCCAAATGTCTCAGGCTTCCCTGATAGCTCAGTTGGTAAAGCAATGCAGGAGACTCCAGTTCGATTCCTGGGTTGGGGAGATTCCTTGGAGAAGGGCCAGGCTACCTGCTCTGGTATTCTTGGGCTTCCCTTGTGGCTCAGCTGGTAAAGAATCTGCCTGCAATGTGGGAGACCTGGGTTCGATCCCTGGGTTGGGAAGATCCCCTGGAGAAGGGAAAGGCTACCCACTCCAGTATTCTGGCCTGGAGAATTCCATGGACTGTAGTCCATGGGGTCACAAAGAGTCGGACACAGCTGACTTTCACTTTACAGATTCTCAGGGATTGATAGACAGAGATCTGCATTGTTAGGAAATCACAAGACTACTGAAATTAAGTAAAATTAAAAGATTAAGTTTTTCAGTTCTGGCCACATTCCGAGTGTTTGGTCATCACATTTGTCTGGTGGCTACCATATTGAATAGAGCCTTTAGAACATTTCTATCATCCCAGAAAACTCTGTTGGACAGCCCTGACTGGTATTTTTAGGATTTGAGCTGAATTGCACTGACTCCAGAATACACACAAGGCATTTTGATGGTATTTAAACCAAAATATGACCCAGTTTGCTTCTCAAGGTATTCTTTTGAAGGGTAGGGGTTACCTCTTTTTAGATTTTGTTATTTTAACGATCTCTTTGTGGGTCCTGGTTAACTTTGTAATGGGTGTATTTTGTGACATTTTGTGCTGTTCTGGCATAGTTATCAGTAGGCCCTCTTTCATTCTCAGAAGTGTTCTGAATTGGATGATAAAGTATCAGTCAGTACTGATATCACTTGATACTGATATTCACATCAACTGAGCCACCTGCTGGCTTACAGTGCATCTGTCTGGTTGACCCAGTCTTTCTGTTGCCTCTTCCGGAGGAGCAGAGGTAGTGTTTGTGGCCTGAACTTGTGGTTTAGTCCAGTTTTCTGGGACAGTTCTTTGAATAGAAGAGTGTGTGATTTACTTGTGACCAAGCCAGGGCCACACCACCCAACTCAGAGCTCCTTCCACACCCAGGCAAGACGGGGGACCCTTTGTTTTCCAACTTGGAGCCAACTAAAATTGAGGGGCAAGGCCTTGCCTGGGTGGGCCAGCTGCCCTACCCTCGTGGGAATGCTGCTTCCTGCTGAATGGAGAGTGGTTGCCAGAGTTCCTTTCCCAGAGCACACTTGAGAGAGGAGAGGAAGGCTGAGTGTGAGGGCCCACTCCCAGGAGGCCCAGGGCAGCACCACCATGGAGAGGGCACTGCTTGGAGTTTGGACCCACTGGGGTGGCCTTTCCAGCAGGCCTCCGCCCCACTCCCCTCCTAGCAGGCGCCTCACAGCAGCTCTGTTGCCACCACTTTATTCTCCTCCTGTCCTCTGCGTGTCAGGCCAGTCACATGCACTTATCCTGCTTTGTGGGTAGAGCTGAGAGCTGAGCTGGGAGTCACTGCAGGTTAGCCAAGCCTAGCCCGCTTGTGTCATCCACACAACTGTATCACCAGGTGGGACCCCACTGTCAGTGCTGCTGCACCCAGGATGGCGCCTGGCTCACGCCCACATGTGAGCTGCCTCGAGCCTACTTAGATACCACATATAAGCACATGTACACTGGTTCACACACGTTTCACTTGTGACCCTGTCTTGTGTATTTTGTCTTAACACAGTGGGTTTGTGGCAGCATATAAACTGCAGAGAACTAAAGAAGAAATAATCAATACAGGTAATTAGGGCAAACGAAAACAAGACAGGAATATAGTAAATCCAGAAGTAAAACTGCAACTTCAGAATGTGAACTGCACCCTGGCTGAAGGTGGTCATGGATTTGACTTCACATCTTAGCAGCTGAAGGAAAAACCAGAAACGGTTACAAGGCTTGGTACTGCAAGGGGAAAAGAAATCAACCGCTCAGGAGACTCACAGCTTCCCTGACGCCATCCCACGGCCTCAGGTCCAGAGAGAGCGGGACAGGGAGGACGTGGGGCAGGCTGCAGCTGCCTGTGGCCACACTGAAGGCGCCTCTGTGGCTCTGCGGGTCCACTAGAATGGAAGACAGTCTCAACAGGCCCGTGAGCCTAAATGGGACCCTTTGAGGTGTAGCCCACACAGGAATCCCGGCCTCCAGGCTGTTCAGGAGCCAGGCTCTGCCAGGGAAAAGAAAACTCTGCTTTTGTCAAGTTGTAAACAGAAAAACAGGATTGACTCTGGGTTTGCTTTGGGCTCAAAGAAGATGAGGTTAAACTACTGCACTGTTTACTTGGGGAATCCTGAAGAGTGGGTGGGTTAAAGGGGAGTCCAACTACCAAAGAAAAGATCATTTTTAATGACTTTTGTGAAATGGTAGTAATAAAGCTTTTTCCTGTTTTTTTCTGTTATGCTCTAAGCAATTTAAGAAAGATATAGATGAACACCAGTCCCTGACGGAGAGTGTCTTACAGAAAGGGGAGATCCTGCTTCAGAGCCTGCTGGATAATACCCCAGGTGAGATGCTTGGGTTTTGAATTTAGCTGGTGCTTAATATAACCTCTCAGTGCAAGTCCGGGACCCACTCTGTCACCAGGCGGAGCCAGTGTACAAGAATCCCTCGTGTCCACACCCATTGCCTTTGACTCCCACAGTCGACTGCCAGCTTCTCGCATCTTCATGGCCCCACAAACACGTGATGAGGCAGTCACAGCCCTGCGGGTGTGAGAAGTCAGGCATTGAGCCTGCAAGAAAGATGCACTTTTTTTTTTATACTTTAATATATATATGGCTGTGCTCAGTCTTAGCAGCATGCAGGAGCTTCAGCTGCAGCGTGTGAACCTTGCTGCTGGATGTGGGATCTAGTCCCCTGACCAGGGATTAAACCAAGGCCCCTGATTGAGAGCACGGAGTCCCAGCCACTGGACCACAAGGGAAGCCCCAAGAACAGTGCTCTTTAAGCTTCTGCCTTTCCTTGGTGGAGTCCTTGGTGGGAATGCTGGCTTTAGTTCAGCTCCCCTTAGCTTAGGGGAGCCAAGGACACTGGGGAGCCTACAGGGCTCCCTTCCTTTTGCCCTGCAGGCTGGACCCCTCTCTCGTTATCTGCTTTGGGGGAGGATTTGTTCCAGGACCTGAGAGCAGTCAATCTGTTCTATGGGAAGAGACTGAAGGAAGAAGTGAACTGATGAGAAGGGAACAGGTGGACGGTGGTACACAAACTAAGCTTGAGCCCCTTTCGCAGGATGGATTCCCAGATTAGGAAGGTGAGAAAATCAGACTCTGAGAGTGCATCTCAGGGTGCAGGTGTTTACAGTTGGCCTTGCCCTTGCTGGGGGCAGGTATGATAGGACGAATATGACAGGAGAATGCTAAGTTAAAGCAAGGAATTGATGGACCCCTCAGAGCAGTCCCTATGTTTCTGTAAGACTGAGCAAGCAAGTGCTGAAAAAGCCCATCTGTGTTTTGCCTCAGTTTTGGAGTGAAGTGGGATTTCCACTGGAAGCAAAACAGTGTGAACAAAGTGGGCAGGGTCCACTGGCTTGAGAAGGGAGAGGTGGCGCGCGCCTGACCAGCAGTGGTGGGTGGGTGTGTGGTAGGGAGGTGGTGCCAAGTGTCCCAGCCTGAGCACTGCTGACACTGGGCCACGGGACGCGCTGTCGTGAGGACAGCTGTCCTGTTGTTGCACCGTGCTTATCAGCATCCCCGGCCTCTGCCCAGTAAATGCCAATAGTATACCTCCTCGGTTTTGACAACCCCAAACATCTCCAGACACTGCCAGATGTCCCCTGGGAAGGAAGAAACCCCCAGGACTGAAAACAGCGTGGCAGAGGGGTTTTGCTGGGGGGAGCCACTGAAGGGTTTCAGCAGGGCATGACTTACCCATTGTCCGTCACGTGAGCCCACGGCATCCCTTGCCCTTGGGACACCTTTGCTTTGGCTCATCCACTGTGCTCTTGCATTAGGAATTTTTTAATTTTTATTGGGGCAGAAATTTGCTATGCCAGGCTCCTTTGCCACTTGTTATACCAGCATTGTCTTGAGTACTATGTGCCAGACACCATGCCAAAGCCGTTGACATTTTTTTCACTTAATCACAGGCCCGTGAGGTGGATAGTTAATACTCTCACTTCACAGAGCTATGGATCTGCATGGGGCCACACAGTGCATGGCAGCCTGACTCCCACCCCTGTGCACTAATACCCCACTCAGGCTCCTGCACCTGCACACACGCACAATAGCATAAAGAACTCAGTACCAGGAAATTTTCTGGAGGCCACATGTGTTTCTTACAAGCTACAGGTTGTTCTTGGACCTTCATTTAAAAATCGACTCAGTAATACTTCTCAGTACTTAATCGGTAATGATGTCCCACTTTGCTCTTCTCTCCAAAGGAGTCTAGAGGTATTTTACTGCCTAAATAAGAGACTTTTCTTTTAGGGAATTCTCTGGTGGTCCAGGGAATCCCCTGGTGCTTTCACTGCTGTAGGCCCAGTTCAATCTCTGATTGGGGAACTAAGATCCCACAAGCTGTGCATGGCCAAAAAAAAAAAAAAGATGCTTTGGGGTATTTTGTGATTTTCAGGTCTGTATCCAGGCTCATTCAGATGGACACCATGCCCCTCCCAGTTCTCTGCTTGGACTAATCAGGAACTTGGCTGTTTTATGAAAATCACAGGTTCCCCTAGACATCCACAGGGTCTTCAGCTAGGCGCACAACTCTTCCTTCCAGATCACACTGTCAGAGTCAGTGGAGCCCAAGCATGGACACCCCAGTCCCCGCAAACTTCTTCAGAGCCCACTCTCATCCTCAGCCATGTGCAAAACCTGAGGGACAGGTCAGATTAATTCCTTCCAAATGTGTTCATCTCAGCCTCCAGCTAACGGGTTTTCCTTTGGTTATCTGGCAAGTTTTCACTACATTTTGACCCGGTTACCTTGGTACATGAAGTAACAGTCCTGCCTTACACCCTAACTCCTCATTATTCTAGATCAGACGACTAGAACCTATTGACATCGAGCTGAACCAGGGCCCTGTATGCATGTATTCAGTGAAAACATTGAAGTCTCAACTGGGAAAGAGAATTTCATCACTGTTCCAGCTTCCCTTTTGTTTGGCCCCAACCAAATGTTCTAACATTTTAAAATAAAAGTTCAAAAACCAAAGGCCCCTTGAATTCCACTGACCCCACACAGGACTGTTCACATGACCGGTGAACTTGGAGGAGAGAACCTGACCCACTCACCCTTACAGGTGAGCTGTGCCAGGGGCCCTGGCTGCATTCCTCAGCCTGCCCTGCCGATTGTTCTAAACTGTCAGGCTGGCACTTTGCCCTGATGATGCTGCACCGCTGTGGCTTCCCTAGGGGCTAAGTTCCACAGCCTGTTCCTCCTTCCACCCATCTGCTGGCATCCTCTGCAGATAACACAGCTTCCCCTTTCCCTTCCTCTGCTCACAGATGTTGCAGCTGTGGCAGGAAATTAGGGAGAGGGTGAACACAGCTGATAAAAGGCACAGGAAGCAAAAGCAGCCTTTGTGTTTAACAAAGGAAGTCGAAGTTTTTAAAAGAAATAAACAAGCCTGCTGTGTGTTGATGCACTCTGAACCTGGCCCCTCCCTTCCTCAAAACTTGGCCTGTAGGGGTTGGAACCTTGGCCTCATGAACCATCTTGTCTTAGCCTGCTTTCAGGTAATTTTCTCTTGAAGTCTATTCATTTAGGACCCACCAAAAAGGGTTCACAAGCAATCCCATGTTACGTTACCGCATCACCCATAAATGTGCTAAATGACAGTCCCACAGCCAACAAGCTGATGGGACCTGGTAGCAGGACCCAGAGTCCTCATGGTGGCCTGCTGTTTTCATTTCAGGCTTCAGCCCCACAGGATCCGGGTATGAGCCAGGGGTCTTATCTCTAAAACTCAGATAATACCAGTCATCAGACAACCATGTCTCTTGTGCATTTTTGTGAATGTGTAACTCCAGAGTGGAGCCATTGAGACAATTCAGCATCAATCACAAGTTAACAACATAGATTCCGCAGTGCAGTTCGGTCCAGGGAGTATTTTTTAAGTGGACATTGTGAAACTGTGGCCATGTTCCTGCTTTCTGCTACACCCTGGTATGTTCCTTGAAGGCACACTTGTGTTGTGTCTTTGGCCTTACTGCTTTAAAACTCATTTGTTAGTGTTAAAGGATGTCCTGGGCAGGATCTCTAGGCAGCCCAGCGCGCTGGAGAGCCACGCGGATCGCCTGTACGACACCATCTTGGCCTCCCTAGACACACTGGCCGGCTGCACCCTCACCCCCGACAGCACGCCAGCAGCACACAGGAGCACCGGTGTGAAGGGAATTAGCCTGGTAAGTAGAGCAACCCCAGAGGAGGAAACTTGTCCTCAGACCCCAGTGCCTGATTCTGGAACAGAGTTCCTGTTCTAATAGTTGGCTGTTTCTTAGAAGCTCCTTCAACTAAAAAAGCTACTGAAACAAATAAGAGGCGAGAGGCTGGGAGAAGCCCCTGGAACTGAAAAGGGGAGATGCTGCCATTGCCAGGGAGTGGGGCGGGGGGGGCGCTTTCTGTGGTGATGAAAGCGGCACGCTCCATTGCTCACTTTCCGCCCTGTGCCTGCTGAGGACTAGGGTGCTCTGTGCTTCCATCTTAAATGGCCGACATGTCACCCCTCCCCACCCGTGGAAACAACTGTAGACTTTACCTGTACCAACTTTGTTATGTCTGTGCACATACGATTCTCTGGTACAGGCTGCCTCTATCCTGTAGGCTCTTCCCACCCAGCTCATGTGGTGCTCCATCGGTAAGCAACTCTTGACAAAGCCAAGTAGCCACAGGGATCCTGAGTTACAACTCCCCACACCTTCTTTTCCTGAAAATGCTCTCTGAAAATGTCACACACTACTCCCCTCCAAAAAAGGGTTAGGGGATGGCTAGGGTTAGGGGATGGATAGATGGGAGCACCAGGCCTTGGAGATGTCACAGGTAGGAACAGAAGCTGAGAGCAAAGAGGGACTGCTGCCCACTCTGGGGCTACCACTGCCCAACACCATGCCGCCACAACTGGAGCACGCTTCTTCCAAAACTTCTCCTACTGCCAAAATCTGGCGTTTAACTCAGATTTCCTGGGTGAGAATTCACTGCAAATAAAAGAAGGTAAGGGATAAATCCAGGTATCTCGGGAGCAGGGAGTCCCTGTATTTGCATCAAATAAATCTAGGGTAGTAGTCATTTTAATTCTAAAATGAATGCAGATGATTGCCATGTCATTTCTTCCTCTGCAGCATTCTGCCTGTAACAGATGCTTCTCTTTCTCTTTAGGCATCTTCTCTGAATGAGATGTAATTATCTGTCAGTCAAAATGTGGCTATTTGGAAACTTTCGGAAGTCCTTGTGAGAGCCATTTAATTCTGAAACCAAGTGGGAAATGTGACTCTAATGTACTAGCTTTAAAATGCCTTTCTTTTCCCTGAAAGTAAGGGCTGTTGAGTTACTGTTTTTATTTAAATGAGTCCTTTCCAGTTAAGGTTTTCCTTTGGTGCTTCTCTACAAAGAGCATGTAGCTTTGCAGTTGTTCAAATAATGCAGACAAGGCTTACAGGGTTTCCTCTCCCTCCGTCCAGTTAAAAAGAGGAGACAGAACTCCTAAACTACTCTGTGTACTGAGATCATTTAAAGAAAGCTGGTAGGAGAAAGAAGGTACCCAGTACTTGGTGTTCTCAGGCATACAAGAGGATCCAAAAGACAAAAAGTGACTAGGCTTATAAATCACTCTCTGAAGACTGTAGAAGATATTCAGACTCTCCAAATTAATAGAAAGTTTTGAACAAATAGAACTTCTGTAAATTATTTTGGGCTGCAAAGATACCTTTTATCATCTTAAGTGCTCAGGGCTCCATCTGCCTGCCTAACATTTTAAAGGAGAATGATAGGGGCTTAAGAAGCTGCCATTGAGCTTCAGCCCACTAATGATCTGCCTTCAGGGTACCTCCAGGAGGAGGCATCCTGCACTCCTCCCTGGGAAGAGTCAGAAGGGCATGGATAGGCTCACACAGCCTGGTTAAATAGCTGTAGAAGCTAAGGCTGTTCATGGTGAGGGGAAAAGGGAATTCTTTTGTTTCTTTGGGAGTTGACATGTGAATACCTTAAGGGGGGGGGAGGGACCAAGGAGCAACCATTTAAAGCCAACTCTAGCTTTTTAAAGTAAAATGATTGGCCATTGCTGGTAACCACACATTCTGCAAAAACAAAGCAGCGCTTTCAAAATGTTTTATTGGCTGTGAATGTGCATGGAAGGAGGAAAGCACTTTGCCTGTTTACTTGTGTTCCAGTAGGCTATGACCTGAGGAAAGGGTCCTCCACACTTAAATATGTGATAACACTTCAAGAAAGTCAAAATCCTTTCTCAAACTCTAGGTTCTCACTTGAGGGAGGGTGCTTAAGAAAGGAAGATACTTTGATTTATAAAGAAATGGACAAATCACCTGAACCCAGAGCAGGTAACATTAGAACAGTTACTCTCATAAAGCAGTCTTCTGATACCCCTCAGAATAAAATACTAAATAGAAAATTACCCTCTTTAAGAGAAGTTTAGAACTTAAAGCTGAGCAACTTAACACCATCTCATCCATCTCTGTGAACTAAAATCCTCAAGAGTTTAAACTGGAAAATAAGCTGTTAATAAGTTTTAATGTTTAAAGATTTTAATTCTAAAGGGAAACTATAAAATTCAGTAACAGTTATATAAAATGGAGTATTTCAAGTGCCTCTGCCATTCTAGTATTTATCAAAATGCTTAAAGGCATAATTTTGATTCTGCTGTCTCAGTTTTAATCTTGGTTCTGTACATAGATTTAAAAAGACAGAACACCTTCCTAGCAGATTATTATATATGTAAAATAGTCTTAAAGGCCTTAATTGGTTCAGAAGGCATATCTTATAGCCTCTGTACTTAAACTGATATATTTCACCTTCTCTTTGATGTGACTATAAATTGGTACATGCCTTTCCAATGAGTGTGTTACAGGATAAGCCCTTGGGAGTTAAACCCATTTACTGACATTTTGCTAGGCATGAAAATGCCTTAACTAGTTAGCAAAAAAATTGTTTCTATAGGATTATCATCTTCAAAGTGACCAATGGTATTTTACAGTAGTTGAAAGCTAAAAGTGCCATTCGATCTAATAATAGGCTTCAGCTGACAGAAATTTTCACAGAATATTTTATTTCAGAGTGCCCTGTTTTGTAAAAAACTATTACTTTTACCAGGCGATGATCTAAAGATGTTTTTGTTCACTTCCTTTGCCTACTCTGGACCTGCTCATAAATATCACTGAAGAGCATCAGCACAGCTATTAATGGTATCTTCGGCAGTGCTATAGGTTTAAGACCTCCCTTAAAACTCAAGCGGAAATTGCTTCTGACTAGATGCTGCCAGCAGCATTTCATGAGCAGACACGGCCAGGTTTGATTCTAGCATTAGCCTTAAGGACAGCAGTGGCTCACAGTGACACATCATGTGGTTACAAAACCCCAAGTTTACCTGTGGTATAATTTCCTAGTAGTCCCTTAAAGTAGTAGAACTTAAGTCCACAGGCAAGTGGCAGTACTGGGAGCTAGATTGGCAGTTTCAAAACCTGGGTTCTTGTTGCAGCTCCATGGCTTAAGCTCATCTGCCAATAGACAATGTCAATACAATGATATTTTGAAGCTTAAATGGGAACACAAAGAAGGGCGGATGTAAAATATGCTGCAATGACAACATACATGCTAAAGGAAATTTTGGTCCAAAGTCATAAAACGTCATTGCTTAGACCAGAATGGCTATCATTTTGCAAGGATTTCCAGAGACTGTGACTGCTTAGGTTTAGAACATGTGAGCTAATTCATAGCAACCTTACAAAATACGGCAAGCAATAATTCCCTTTACTGAGTGAATGGATTATTAAAAGCCCATAATGTAGCTTGAAATATTTGTACTTGAAAGTGGGGGTAGGAATGGAGTATCCCCCAAACTGCATTCATTAAGCAAGTAGTGAAGCGTGCTGAAACATCTTGTCCCAGTCTTGACTACCACAAGGAAAAGAACACTAGAATTTTCAAAAATAAATATGTAAATATGCTTACACCTCAAATTCACATAATTTTTTTGCTAACTCACCAAGAAAAAGCTGACAGTTTGAACAACTTGTTGTATAAAACAAAAGTGCATTACATTGTCTGAAATTTGTATCATCTACTTTAAAAATGTTTCTGAATTATTTGTACTGTATTGATAAGGCAAAAAAATAAACCTTTGAAGCACTAAAAAAATTTCACCCAAATAACTATTGGTAGCTTGAGGAGTTTTTCAGTTGCCTTATGTGAAGATGAATAGACCCAACAAGCACATCTATAATACAAAGTAAACTGTGATTTTATTGTGAAATTCTCATAGATGGAAAATTAAATTGAATATTTATTCTGTCCATTCATTTTACAATAATCTTACCACTTATTTTTGTACCATGTATTTCAGTTGCCTGTTTAGTGAAAATAAAGAAACCTATAATTTTTGGCTTGTTTTTAGATTAAATTTTATCACTGAATTAAAGACCCCACCATAAAATGTGTAGCCAACAGCCACATCCCACGCCCCTAAGTAAAGAATATTTTGGTTACTATTTCAACCCGAAGGAAACTATCTTTGACTTCTATCACCTTAAAATGCCAGAGTTAGCAAAAGATTTTTGTTCCCCCACAATAAAAACAAACCCTAGGATCTTTAAGGTCCTAGTTAACAAAATTTTCACATGTGCAAAATTCAACTGAAATAAATATTTCTCTTATTTATTACTCCCACCCAGCATTCAGGTTTTCAGCTGATTTTAAGGGACATATTTTCTAAAATTAGGGCAAATAGTAAATTTCCTGCTTCCTACTTTAATGCTTTAACTCGCCTCCAACCTAAGGTATACAATTGTGGAGGATAAAACAGCTGACATCTGACTCCAAACATGGAAGAAACAGTATTAGCACACGTGTTCGTCTGCCAATTAAGGAAAGGTGGTGTTTTCCACCTCTACCACAGAAGAATCAAATGTTGATCAGTGAAGCCATTTCAAATGGTTCTAGAGAAAGATCAGAGAGAATAGGCTAGGTAGCATACATTCTAAAACTTACTTTCATAAAATTTAATCTCCCTGAACCACTAAGCTTGGTTAAATCCCTGTGCAGCACATAAGCCTCCCTAGGTCATTTACTGGGTATATTATCTGGAAAGTATATTGGATGCTGCTCTAAGATAGTTGTCTACAATGCCCTGGTTGCACACACAAATGGCTGTTTTGAGTATAATGCAAGGCTCTATTTCCCTTTAGCCATAAGAATTAAAACAATACTTATCACCATACAGTTTGATATTACTTCCAATAAGTACAATATTTATTAAACATATCTTCAGTTGTTTTGTTACATAGTGTGCAACAAATTACAATATTCTGCAGCCACAAATTATATGCAGAGTATGAAGAAACTATTAATCAGATAGTGTAATCTTTCCGTTTATAACTCTACAAGGAAGAACTAGCAAATCAGATCTTACATATAACATCTCACTAAACTTTATGCATGGAAAGTGACAGACACTGGTTGTGCTGTTTGATACAAAATGGCTGAACTTCATCTTCAGAAGACTAAACCTGACATCTAAACATGCCAATATAAACATCAAAACAAAATATATTCTAACCAACCACGGAAACAGTCTGGTATCAGGAAAGCAACAAAGATTACACACATTATTTTATAAACCAGCACACAAAGGTTTAAAACAGTTCTGAAAATGAAGTTAGCTGTCTTGAGTCAAGGGAATAAAAAAAAAGTCAGTATTGACCATTTACAATCTCTGACCTTTGTGGAGACGGTAAGAATCTGTTGTAGTGCAGCTACATACAGTACAATTCAGGCAATTTTGTTTTTTTCACTTGGGTTCAGATTGCAAATTCATTGCTGTGAGAAAAGGATGGAGGCAAATTTTAGCAGCAACCTCCACCTGACTGCTTGACCGGAGTGCTCTGAATTTTAACATTGGACTTCTCGGCACCACCAGCTGTTGCTCCAGGACCCATTCGCTTTTTAATCTCAGCTGCCATCGTCATGAAAGACTGTTCTACATTCGTTGCATTCTTAGCACTGGTTTCCAAAAATGGAATTCCAAGGGAATCAGCAAATTCCTAAGAGAATATGTAAGGCAAAATTAATTGAAAAATCTTTTTCACCATCTGAAATAAGGAATGATGAATGACTAAGTTTACTGAACTCAGATGACTGCACGAATGATCACTGTCAAAGTTTCTAGTGCATGTATTTTAAAAGTTAAGGTGGGGACTTCCCTGGCAGTCCAGTGAAGACTCCGTGCTTCCAATATGTGGGGGCACGGGTTCAACCCTTGGTTGGGAAACTAACAATAAAACCTAAGGTGGTTGCAGCCATTGTGTGACTCCATACCCATATATAATTCAAATTCAGCACCTTCCAATTCAGTCTGAAAGTCAAACTTTAAACATACCTTTGCTGTTGTGTAGTCTACTACTTTCTTTGTGGTCAGATCACATTTGTTCCCTACCAACAACTTGTTGACATTTTCACTGGCATAACGATCTATTTCCTGCAGCCACTGTTTAACATTATTGAAGGACTCCTAAAAAGACAATTTAAAGAGTGATAATATAGTTCTGAACATAACTATTCTAATGAAGCAAGTGATAAACAGAAGTGTCTCCTGACCTAAGAAGAGCTAGTGAGACGATAATAGCTATTAAAAAAGAACTCTTAATGCTGGGAAAGACGTGAACTGACATTTTGATACATATATTCTTATATGAATAAGAATACAGAATTTGAAAGCTTGAGGATAACAATGCCTTATTTGAGAAGGAAATACAGCTCAAACTATAGCTCAGGCAAATCCCACTGTCTTGGAATATGCTATTTATATGCACCACAAAACGTAGTTTTTGAAATTTGTCAAAATTCTGGCTTATGAATAAGGTAGCCTAACTGTTAACTACTAGAGATGTCAAATGTTATTAAATAAATGGGTCCAATGTAAAGATACTTGTTTTCCACAGTCATTTTTAAGGGAGGAAAATTTCCATTTTAAATATTACAAGGAAATGACGTGAGATTTACTAACTAGCAATGATTTCTTCATGTTTTATCACCCAGTACTCCTAATAGTGCTGAATCTAAATCTATAATTTTAGTCATCTCCTAATTAGCTCTGATTTCATATTTGACTGGAGATTGAACATTTGCTATAAGAGTTATACATTGTATTTTCAAAGTTCATCTTTCACTCCTTGGCAGGCAAAAGGACCCTGAAATTTTCTAACTTTCTGATCAAAAGAACAATTACTGCCTCTGAACCACATTCTTACACTATTCTTCACATCCCCCTACCTTCTTTCAACAAGCTTATCTTTAGATTTTCACTGTCCTCTTAAAATGTTCCTCAAAGCTCATCCCTATTTCTGAACCACACACTCCACAGGCAGAGACCCCTAATCTTACTTTTGCCAAGTCCAACAGGTCTAACTACCAGGCAAATTTCTGTTAACACCTATCACCAAGGACACAATATGAGTCAAACAATCCCAGTTCCCTACAAACCCTTGACAAAATGATTTAACTGATAATAAATATAATTTGGGTCCCTTGAAAGCAAATGTAAATCCAATTACTAAATTTTCTGTTTACTAAAATAGGAAATTTTTGGTTGACCAGTTTTATTAGTAGGGGAGAAAAAATAACACTGTACCTGTTCTTAAAAGATAACTGGTTTAAGATAAATGTTTTTGTATCATTCACTTCATCTGGGGTGGACAAAGTCTGCTATATAAATAATACTCATCACTTGTACGCAAAGTAAAAATAGTGTGATATTTAATCAAATAATAACTTACATTGTTAGTGTAACACAATTTTCTCCTGGAACTTACCTGATCTGTCACATCATACACAACTATGATGCCATGGGCTCCTCTGTAATAACTGGAGGTGATTGTTCGAAATCTTTCTTGGCCCGCTGTGTCCCACTATCATAAAACAATCAAGAAATCCAAACAATTCCATTAAAACAAGAGTTGGGGAAAAGGCAGCAAGGAGGGAGAACAGTTTAGTTTACAGAGTTGTGGATAACCAGGATTTGCTATGGGAACATTAGCTCTCTGTGCTCACACTACTAAATCACAAAGAAACTGCCAAATATCTGAAGGTTCAAAAAAGAAGGCAGTGTCTAATTTAGCTTGCAGTTGATGCTACCAATATTGTGATTATAAGCCAATCAGCAACTATGTCATACTTTTCATATACTCAATAGCCTTTAGCACTGTGCCAAGCTTACACTATGAATGCAAAGATAGGCTGACTTGATATTAGCAAATCTACTGGTCTAGTGCCCCTGTTAACACATTACAACTCTCATCAAACATAAGACAAAATCTCTTGCTAGCACATTTTATCATCGTGGAAAACACTGAAAGGACCTAATAATTCAGATAACTACCAGTCACGTTAGCTATCTAAGGAACAATTATTTTAATCCTAGGGAAAACAATGTAAGGAAGATGATTTCAAATGCTTTTATAAAATTCATTTTAAGAGCAATTTACCACACTTCAACCATTTAGGCTCCAACACTGGAAACAAATACACTGCCACATTAAAGTTTGCAGTTAAAACTATTAAAAAATATCAGGTAAACTTTTAAAAACCATGATTTTAACAAGGGCAATGAGAATTTTGTTTCAATTGCTCGTAAATAATGACCTTTCCTTTTTTAAAAAATATTGTTTTTTTAGAAAAGCTACCTACCCCACTAACGGGCTTCCCAGCAGTGGCAAAGGGATATAAGAGACGCAGGTTAGATCCCCCAGTCCTGTCCCCTGGAGGAGGAAATGTCAACCCACTCCAGTATTCTTGCCTGAGAATCCCATGGACAAAGAAGCCTGGCAGGTTCTAGTCCATAGGGTCACACAGAGTCAGACAAGATGGAAGCAACTTAGCACACACCCCACTAAAACTAATATTTGACTGATGGGGAAATAACTGAACGGTTACTTAATGGTTAACAATTAAAAAAACAAAAGATAGACTTGTAGCCTAATACAAGTGGAGATTATGATGAAACAGCCTTTCATGGGAAGAAGCTGTAAAGTTCTGGAATATATATGTGAACTTGACATTGCTCCCAACTAGTGTCCTAAATGGCAAAAATAAAAAAATTCAGGAGCACTGAGTGAAATCACTTCCTTTTCTAAGACCCAGCCAACAAAGCTGTTAAAAATAAGCTGCAATTTTGGGGAAATTTAAATACAGACTGAATATTAGATAACATTAAGGCATTGGTATCACTGCTATATTTAAAATGGATAACCAATAAGGACCTACTGTACAGCACATGGAACTCTGATCAGTGTTATGCAGCAGCCTGGAGGTAGGGGAGTCTGGGCGAGAATGGATACATATGTATGTATGGCTGACTCCTTTTGCTGTCCACTTGAAACTACCACAACATTGTTAATTGGCTATACCCCAAAAAAAAAGTTTAAAAAAACTTTTTTAAAGGCATTAGTGTCAGTTTTGTTAGAAGTGGTAACGGTGGTTACACAGTAAAACAGATGCATAATTAGTATTTTTGCAGTAAAATATCATGTCAATAACCACTTTAACATACTCCAAGGGAAGTAATAAAGTAATATGTTAACAATTGTTCATCTAAAACAAGCAAAAGCTACCTTTTTCATCCAAAGTACTAGCCTATTAGAGTCAGAAAACCATCATCAGTAAGGAGCCTCCAGTCTTTCAGGATACCCTTGGAGAAGCAGGATCTCTGGAGTAAAGTCAATTTGACTTCAAAACATTAAATTTAGGTTCCTGATTATGACAGTTTCTTCATCCATAAATTCCAGATATCACTACTTTATAAAACTGCTAAGTTTAAATGAAAGAATATTTATAAAATGCCTAGCATAATACCTCATTATAGTAGCTACTCAATAAAATGTTAGTTCCCTTCTCTTCACCACCACTAACCCCTTTCACAAGGATAGGACAAGAACAGGAAGAAACTATTTCTGAATACAATGGCATCCAAAGAGTAAAATTTCTGCTATCTTCTTGCCACTCTGAAAACTCTCCTGACTACTTCCTAACAGTACCTTTCTCTGTAACTGATCACCCTTTATGTACATAATCCTCATTACCCCTCATAATCACGAGGTAAACTGATTTTCCCTGCTGTGTCTCTCCCACTGAAATGGGATCTCCTATGGGGCTATTTTTCATCCCTCCCTGCAACCTTGAATGTATCTTGTGTAATGTGAGCATTTCCATAAAGCTTTGTGAATGAATCAACAGTCACAGAAAGAGGCCTTTCATGGGACTGGACTCCATACATGCCCTGCAGTGCTGAATGTTTTGTAATCACCAACTGTGATAAAGACCCTGATGGCACACTTGAACAGGAAAAGCAGAAAAAATAATTAAAATATAGATAAACCCAATCATTTTTTTTAAAGACCTGGAAAACATGAAAGGGTAATTCAAGCCAGGCAAGGTGAAATGTAGCAGGGTTAAAAGTAAAATCTTACATTTAGATTTTTAATGCCCTAGTCACAAAATATAAGAATTAAAAAACAAACCAAAACCTTAAGACCCAAACTAGTAGGTAAAATAGTTATTGAGATAGCAAATGTAGTAAACTCAGGCTTTCTTTCTATGTCCTTGTATGGGCCAATGATGAGAAAATGGCAAGAGTCCCTCAAGTCTGAGAGGGAAAAAAAGAAATTCAGAGACCAAATCAATAGAGAATTTGCCCTATGTAGTCCACACTGGCTAGATACTATCTTGTATTTGAATTTAGGAATCATATTTTAGTAAATGGCACTTATACAGGAGTAACCCAGATTGTAAACGGTTCTGAAAACATGCTTCCAGAAAGGAATGATAGGTTGTGATAAGACCAATCTAAATGGCAGGCTACCAACAGAAATTAATTTTGATTAAGCAACCGCAAAGGGTTTTTACACAGATTAACATATATACATACACAGAACTATAGATTTGGTTCTCACAACTACCTATTAGTAAGTCAAATATCATCACACTCATTTTAGAGGTAAGAAACAGAGTCTCAGGAAAAAGGCTGAAGTTAAACCCGTGACTCTCCAACTAATAAACAGCAGAATGAACACAACAAATCCAAGTTTCTGACTCCAAATTCAGAACTCCTTCCAGTTCAGGGCGTTATCAATTCCATAAGAAAGAGCAGTCACTTGTTTTCTATGTTACTTCATACTAAGAGCCAATTCTAAAAGATACCCGAGATTTTTTTTTAAAGACCAAAGGTATGTCCATCCTGGTACCCAGACCTATATTAAGTTTCTACTACAACCCCCTATTTTTAATTCAGGGTTGGGGTTTTAAGGATGGGTAAGGGAGTGAGAATGGCACAGGAACACAATATACTGAAAACAGAGAGCTATGGGTCACGTGGTTCTGCTAGTAACGGTAGGCAAGTCATTAAATCTCTCAGCATCCATTTTCTGAGCTGTAAAATACGTAAGAAAAGCTAAATTCCCTTCCAATAAAATTCTATATTTCTAGAGAGTTGGAACATACTATCTAATAAATACTCAACTAAAACAAATATGAAGAACCTCTCCTAGGTTTTTCCTGGATCCAGAGTATTCAGCATAATAAAAGACATGAAAACTGCTCAATATACTTCTTCTGTAAGACGAAGTAAACAAACATCAACTTAGACCCCTTAGACCTCACTGATAAAAGCGCAAGAAAAAGAACTAGGACCAGGTTTGACTTAAAACATGTATTTCTCAACTCTCTGAACAGAAAACTCAATGAAGGAGGTAATCTTAAATCACTTTCAATCTAAACTATTCTTACTCTACCATTCTGTCACAGATGAATGATTCCTAAGATATTTTCATTTTAACATATTATGAATAACAAATACATTCTAAATTTACCAAAATAATTTCCAAAAAATTTCTAGTCCAAAAATTACTTACTATTTGAAGTTTGATTGTTTTCCCATCTAACTCTATAGTTCTTATTTTGAAATCCACACCAATTGTGCTGATGTAGCTTTCTGTATATGTATCATCCTAAAGGGAAAAAAGTTAACAATTAAAATAAATGTTCAATAGAGTAAATAAGAAATATGTTAACTTTTATCTAGAAAGCTGATAAAATTTGTAAGACATAACAATCTGAGAACAGCCATTCCATCCTGTTCCTGCACTCAGTTCACATTCTGAAGACAAAGTGCTATTTAAAAATGGTTTAAGATTTTTTTTTCCAATAGCTATTCTTTAGTTTTCCAATCATATCTTGGCAAATTCTTTATATGTATCATACAGAGAAGGTTTTGTATTTTGAATGATTACGAATGATTTTTCTAATCTGCTAATCAGCAGAATTCTTGTTCCTCCACACCCACTGGTTATTCAGTTTACTCAACACAAACCTATGATCATGTCCCTCTCCTGAAATTCTTTCAGAAGTCAATTTTATTTCTTAGTTATGACTTTTAAAATTGAGATAATTCATATACATAAAATTCACCCCTTCAAAATATACAACTCAGTGGTTTTTAGTATATTCAGAAGGCTGTGCAACCATCACAACTATTTTAATTCCAAAACATTTTCTTCACTCCAAAAGAAAACCCTATACCCAGCAGCAGTCAGATTTCTTCCTCTCCCCCTAGACTCTGGAAACTACTAATCTACTTTATGTTTCCACAGATTTGTCTGTTTTGGTCACCTCACATGAATGGAATCACACAGTATGACCTTTTGTGTTTGGCTTCTTTCACTCAGCATAAACTTTTCAAGGTTCAGCCTTTCTTTTTATATATATACACACACACATAGACACACTATTTATTTATTTCTGGCTGTGCTGGGTCTGGTTTTTCTCTAGTTGTGGTGAGTGGAGGCTATTCTCTAACTGAAATGCATAGGGGTATTCTCTTTGCAGAGGCTTCTCTTGTTGCAGAGCACAGGCTCAGTACTTGTGGCGCACGGGTTTAGTTGGTCCACAGCATGTGGGATATTCCTGGACCAGGGATCAAACCTGTCTCTCCTGCACTGACAGGCAGATTCTTTACCACTGAGCCACCAGGGAAGCCCCAGCCATGTTACAGCATGAATCAGTACTTCATTCCTTTTTATGGCTGAAAAATAGTACACTGTATGGACAGCCTACATTTTGTTTATCAGTTCATGGACATTTGGGTGGTTTCTACATTTTAGCCATTATCAATAGTGCTGCTATGGACATTTGTGTATAAGTTTTTGTGTGAACAATATTAACCCAAAGGCTAAACTTTTAAAATTACACCTGTTTTTTCCCTCAAGTACCTATTACAATTATTTTACTCCTAATGAAAACAAATTTCAGTTTTTTTATTTAAGTGAAAATATATGTAAATGGAAAGATCACACTTTCACCACGTAACCCCACTGCACAATCATCAGGCTTAAAGCACCACCCAGGAAGTATTCTGCTAACAAAGATGGATTTAGGCTCAATCAAGCCTAAATCTATTAAGAGTAGCACTGTTAAAAAGAACTTTCTTTGATGACAGAAAGGTTCTATAGGCTGTGACTGTCAATACAGTAGCCAGTAGCTCCATGTGGCTAGTGAGAACAAGGAACTGAATTTTTAATTCCATTCAATTTTACTTAAATTTAAATAATCACAAGGGACTAGTAACTACCATAATGACAGATAAAGCACTGCTCTGGGGTTTACTTCCAATTACAGAAACAGGAGCGACAAGTTTAAAGACACCACAGAGAAGCTAACTGACACACCTAAAATGTTGGACAATTTATAGGACAACTGCCCCAGTTTCTGCAAAAAGAAAGTGACATGAAAAATACATAAATAAAAAAGGAGGAGGTGGGAAGTGGGAAGTTGGAAAAACTCTAAAAGACTAAGCAGCAAAGGAACGAAATGAAAGTATGAACCATGGGTTTTTTTAAAAAATTGAAATATGGTTGCTTTACAATGTTGTTGATTTCTGCTACAGAGAAAAGTAATTCAGTTGTACATACATAGACCTTTTTTTCATATTCTTTTCCATTACGGTTTATCACAGGAAACTCAATATAGTTCCCTGTGCTATACAGTAGGACCTTGTTTTTCCATTCTATATATAAAAGTTTGCATTTGCTAACCCCAAACTCCCACTCCCATCCCTCTCCATCCTCCCCTCCCCTCTACTGGCAACCACAAGTCTGTTCCCTATGTCGATAAGTCTGTGTGAACCATGTTTTGAATTGTGATTCAAACTAACACCACACTTAAGATAACCAGGAAAATTTATTTTGTAAGTCAACAAATGTTTTTTATGATAGTGTATGAGTGTTAGTTACTCAGTTGTGTCTGACTCTGCAATGCTAAGGACTGTAGCCTGCCAGACTCCTCTGTCCATGGGATTCTCCAGGCAAGAATACTGGAATGGGTTGACATTTCCTTCTTCAGGGGATCATCCCAACCTAGGGATCGAACCTAGATCCCCTGCACTGCAGGCAGATTCTTTACCATCTGAGATCAGGGAAACCCTATATTAAATACAGTATGCAAGAGGAAATGACACATTTGGGATTGTTATTTGTAGCACTCCAACAAAAAGAAGGAAATGAAATGAGTGTGGGCCAAGTCTTGATAATGCTGAATCAGATGTGTACATGACACTGAGATAAAGACGGCTAAAGACAACTGTAAAATGTAATCAGAGTTCCAAGTAGCTAGAGATAGCTATGTTGACTTATCCTCCACATATATTCACATTTCGGCATAAACAGAATCACTGGGTAAAAGGATATTTTTGAAGCACTGAATGCAATTTGACAAAATACTCATCATTATTTGACATTCATTTTTTAAATTTAAATTGTCAAGTAAGTATCACATACTATAGAAAACGGATAGAGAACAGCATTCAGCACTAGAACATGCCAGGTGCTTTGTTAGAAAAACTTATAAATGCTGTTATTAATAGAATTCTTATACATCCCTGCTGCTGCTGCTAAGTCGCTTCAGTCGTGTCCGACTCTGTGCGACCCCATCGACAGCAGCCCACCAGGCTCCCCCGTCCCTGGGATTCTCCAGGCAAGAACACTGGAGCAGGTTGCCATTTCCTTCTCCAATGCATGAAAGTGAAAAGTGAAAGGGAAGTCGCTTAGTCGTGTCCGACTCTTTGAGACCCCGTGGACTGCAGCCTACCAGGCTCCTCCGTCCATGGGGTTTTCCAGGCAAGAGTATTGGAGTGGGGTGCCATCACTTTCTCCAATATACCCCTAAATGACCCTTACCTGCATGCCTCTGAGCCACCGCACTTGACATTTCAACTGTCCAAATTCTCATATCTCTTTCTCCCCACTCCCAAGCTTTACCCCCCTAACTCCCCAGCCCGTGGGCAAGTTGGCAACTTTTATCCATTTTTCAAATGTGAGCTCAGGAAACAGTTATTGTCCAAACATTCCCCCATTCCTTGGCCAGTAGCTAAAGAGATTCTTCCCTCTGTGCTCTCAAAGCTTATTATACATTTCTTAATCATACTTTTTACAGCTTGAATCTATTTTAGGGATCTGAGAATCAGTATTTTTAAAATGCTTCCTGGCTGATTCTGTGTAGGTAATACTGAAAACCGGTGACTTAGGTCAGTAGGAATCTGGAAAGGATTTTCTTTGAAGCACAAATACCTCAGGCTACAGCCATTTTCCTCAAGAAATGCTAGCTTCTTCCCACCTACCCAGATTACTGATTTAATACTAGTAATTAATTTTAATACTTGTCACTTTAATAAATACTGAGTATTATCTAATTTTGACAGTAAAGAATCAGCCTGTAATGCAGGAGACCTGGGCTCGATCCCTGGTCAGATTCCCTGGAGAAGGGAATGGCAACCCACTCCAGTATTCTGGACTGGAGAATTCCAAGGACAGAGGAGCCTGGTGGGCTACAGTCCATGGTGTCACAAAGAGTTGGACACGGCTAAGCAACTAAACAAAAAAAAATTTTTTAAGTCCTTTAATTACAAATAAAACTGAACACTTTTTCATATTTACTGGCAATTTGTATTTCTCCTTTTGTAAACTGCCCACTCATGCATTCATTCTTATTTCCATTAGGACAAATATCCTTTCCTTATTAGTGTATAAATGTGCTTTATATACTGAGACTATCACCTCTTCCTCCAAATACGTTTTGCTAGGACCTTTTGTTTTCTAGTATTATGTGTCAACATTAATTTTAATACAATCACATTTAACAGTCCTTTCTTTCCTGATTTTTTTCCTGTTAGAAAATACTTTCACATATGATTAAAGAGCCACCTAGGTTTTATTCTGGTACTTAACATGGTCTCATTTTCAAATTATTATATATAATGAATATATATGAGACTCATTAATACCTCATCAGAAAAGTAATACTAAGTATTTGAGATGCTGTCAAGCTTGCAGTGGTGGATTTTAAATTTTTTAAAATTCTAATTTTCCCTTGAAAAGCTTGAAGTTATTATAGGCAACAAATGCTATCAGATATTTCCCTTGAAGTGACAATGTCTGTTCATCTGATAAAATGTATACCCAATACTCAGTTCTAGATAAATATAGCCTGTTAGCTGTTCTTTCAAGTTAAAAAAAAGTTCAATGAAAAAATCAGCTAGTTTAGCTCATAATGGAAACAACTATACAAATGCTTTTCTCTCCCTTAAGACAACCAACACATTCCAGTCTTCAGTAAAACTGTTTTATGTGTACTCATTTTTTCACACAGAGTATTTAAAAAGGAAACACTCAACAAGGATCAAAATCTTTAAAAATTAATCATTTTTAGAAGCAACGTAAGTGACCATCAACAGATGAGTGGATAAAGGAGATGTATATATACATATCATGGAATACTAGTCCAGCATAAAAAATGAAAATCTGACATTTGCAACAACATGGATGGACTTGAGAGTATTATGATAACTAAGTCAGAGCAAGAAAGACAAATACTGTATGGTATCACTTATATGTGGATTCTAAAAAAAACAAAACACAAGCTAATGACTTTAACAAAAAAAGAAACTCACAGATTTGAGAACAAACTAGTGGTTTTTGGCAGGGAGAGGGGAAGGAGGAGGAGCAAGATAGGGGTAGGGGATTAAGAGGTACAAACTACTATGTATAATACAGAAAGTTACAAGGACATGTACAACACAGGGAATATAGCCAACATCCTATAATAATAAGTGGAATATAACCTCTAAAAATTGTGAATCACTACATTGTACATGTAACAGCTATATAACAGAACATCAACTACACCTCAATTTTTAAAAGTATGAAAAAAATTAATCATTTTTACTGTTTCATCAAAGACACACTTAAGTGATAATGGTGTTTCTTCCCTCTCCTGTGAGCAAACAGAGGTAAACACCATGACTATGAGCATAATCTGGGGCTTAGCGTTACTTCAGCACAGGACTAATAAGGCACTTGCAGTCTTACCTACCATTGCTTTTGCACCATCAGGGCAAAGATCAACAGAGTGAAAAAAAGCAAACATCTTTTGTCTTAGTACAATTACTAGGTAATTATTTATTCAGTAAATACTAATGATTTAGTGTTATTAGCAAGCAGTTTTTGATCTCATGGACTCCAGGAGGGTCTTGATAATCCCCACTGGTTCACATCTTAAGAAGCAATGATCAAGATAGCGAGAAGGAAAACATGTTAAATTTGAAGGCAGTTCATAAACACTATGAACAAGACCATGCATTTTATATATTAAGTTGGAAGTTATTATTAAGTTATTTATCAGTTTGTAAATTTAAATGACAACGATGCCACTGTCAAAAAAATAAATAGTCTGTACCAGGCCCTGCTTTTTCTTTTTATTCTACTCAAGTTTTACTTGAAGATTTGTCTTCCACCAAGTCATTTTCAACACAAACCTACCATTTTTTCCCTTACTCATTATTTATGTTGGAATGAAACATTGTTTGACCTCCAAGGAGAGTATCAGACACTTTGACTTTATAACCACAGTTTTCTTGAATTTCTTTTAGGAACAACAGTATCTCCTCTATTTAAAGAGTCTAGATATCACTGGGAATGTGTATTTGGAGGCTTCACATATAAAATTCCGGAAGAATAAAACTGTTTTATCTTTTGTCTACCCAGAAAATATACACAGCATTAATTCCTTTAAAATCATTTTTGATTTCAACTTACTGCAAACCTAAGAAGAAGGCAAGACTTTCCAACCCCAGAGTCGCCAATCAGAAGTAACTTGAATAAATAATCACTGCGAAGAGAAAAAGAAAATCACATTAATAAAAAGCATATTGTATTATAAGTTCTATAACAACAAAAATATAGCCAAGAATAATAGCTCACTGAGGAAGACTACAGCTTCTGAAAAGCCCATGGACGCCCTAACAGAAGCCCAAACTCCAAGTAACAGCAGTTTGGGGCCCTTTTGATGAATCACTGAACATGACAGAATTATGTATAAATAAGATAGACAATGCCACCCGTATCTCTAACATCACTGAACTTCCAGGTCCAAGCAATGAATAAAAGGAAACGTAAGTGATATGCATTCTTGGAGAGTCCAACAGACTTTCGCTAGAAAATCCCACTGTTCTGCAATATTAGAATACAGGGAGTTAAAGTTTCATTTGTTTTTGCCAGTGAAACAAATCTCTCCTTCAACTTCAAATCTCAAATCATTATTTCATAGCAATCCTCCAACAAAGGGCTTTTATGATCCTTCCCTAGTATCCACCTGGAATTCTCCCCTTTTATTTTAAACTAGAGATACAATAAAATCAAGGGGACTATTTGTGTAAACGTACAACTTTACCAACATTCTAAGCTTGTATTAAATCATACTTCAGAAAACACTGAAAAAAAAAAAAACCACTGAAAGCTAGGCTATGTTTATGCACATTTACAATCACTTAGACTATCTCAAAATTTTTCTCAAGGGAGCCTTTCATAAATCTCAAGACAATAGTCAGCCCATGGTCAAAGGAACCACTAATAGATTCTATTCTTTCCAACTCTGACCAGTTCTATAAGTTCTTTTAAAGCAATTTCAAAATGACAAAAAATCCAGAATTTATATTTTTTTTTCAGAAGACATACAGGATTCTTAAATTTCTTCCCTGTGACTTAGTTTTTATAAAATGCCATCCACTTAAAATGAAATCCAACTATCACTTGCAAATGAAATGTAGATTACCAGTGTATTTACATGTAAGCAAGATGTTTAGGCACGATTATCTCTGGGATTATTAATCAACTGTTTACCAAGATTTGTAACACCAGGGGGGCTTTCCTAGTAAAGAATCTGCCTGCAATGCAGGAGACCTCAGTTCAATCCCTGGTTAGTTAGATCCCCTGGACAAGGGAATGGCAACCCACTCAAGTCTTCTTGCCTGGAGAATTCCATTGCCAGAGGAACCTGGTGGGCTACAGTCCATGGGATCAAAATAGTGGGACATGACTGAGAGACTAACACTTTCACCGAGGTTTATACAGTGGTAAGTATTAAAACATAGCCTTCTGGGACTTCTCTGGTGGTCCAGTATTTAAGAATCCACCTTGCAATGGAGGGACATGGTTGGGGAACTAAGATCCCACAAACTTCAAAGCAATGAAGCCAGAGTGCCACAACTACCAAAGTGCACACACCATAACTAGAGACTGTGGGCCACAAGGAATGGTCCTACAGGCCACCAACTAAGACCCAATGCAGCCAACTAAATTAAAAAAATATTCAAAACAAACAAAAAACACATAGCTTTCTGCTTTACCAAGTTACTGTAGTACACTTATTATCCCTAATTATACCAAAAAGAAAAAAAAATTTCTTAAATCCTGCCCTGGTAAATGGCAAAATAAAGGTCACATAAGGTAATAAGCTTTTAAAACAAGTGATTAAGAAGGGCTGATTGAAGCACAGGATGAACTTAATAACTAACACCCTTTCCCATTTGAGAGCCTAAATATAAGGGGATAGTACGGATAGGTATTATAAAAATTTACCCTTAATAAATGATTGATACCTAATACCAAACAACTTCTATTAGTCAGTACATTTGCTGACTGGCTTCAGTACTATTGATACCTTTCTCTTTAATTAGACCAAATGAATTCTTAAGAGTGATGAACACTGAACATTAGCAACGAGTCTCTTACAAGTTTACATTTCAGTTAGCAAGAAAAATCACAGCACCAATACAACTACAGTTACTTTGTTTTTAACAGAAATTATGGCACAACAAATGCACTGAATTTACCAACTTTCCTGAGCACAGTGCCAGGTATCCAGTAAACACTCAATAAACATGCCCTGAATCAGTGGTACTGGTAAAGGACAGCAATGGGCTACACATGTTGCCTGTGATGTCACTAATTGCCATAAAGATCAATTTCTCTCTTCCAGAATAACCATAAGGCTGGAGAAAAACATGAATGCTTCCTAACTATGTTACAAGTTACATTATGGTTTCAAAGAAATTAGTAGTCAATTTTTTAAAACTAGCTTTTTCAATTATCACATTCTTTTTAAATTTCACAAACAGCATTATTTTGAAACATCATTTATGTGTTTCTGGTAATTTAAAGCCCAGAGCCATTATAAATAATACAAAGAGTTGAGCACTGTGCTCCGCAATGAGTCTTGCTAAAGAAGCCTGTTTTGTTCTCTCCCAAACCATCAGTTTCACTAACATGACAAGACACATGGAAAAGAACGGCAAACAAAATCAACCAACAAATTTCTTGCCTTATTGAATTTACACACCAAGAGACTATGATCAACAGCAAGTTACCTGCATTGGAACGTTTTAAATTACCTACTCCTGTAGTAGCTTATTTCCAAACTATTAATATACAGGAAGTATTAATACAGGGTAACTTCAGATTTGAGATCACTTAAAGATATTTATGTAACTGTAATTTACAAAACAGAACAAGTAATAATGTTGATAGGAAATATGCAAATCTAAAGTTAGAAAGCTCAAGATCAATTCTGGTACAGAGCCAAGAATAATTTAGCAAAATGTATCTTTTATTCTCAAGAATTTGGATTAAGTTTTCAGTCTGCAATACCATTTTGACTTATGTGAAAAACTGAATTCTATCAGTTGAGAAATTTTTGTACAAGTAAAGAAATCTTTACAGACTACAGTACAACTACAATCGCCGCTCCTCTAAACTAGATTGTTTCAGTGAATTCTATCCACTGTTTTCAATCAAAACTTCCTCTAGTCTTTTTCATGTCTAATTTACAATGACAATGATACTTCATACCTTCTCCCCATAGTAGTCTGGAGTCTGTTTTTCCTCACTCTGATGTTTAACATATCTGTCTGTGTGATGGTAAACTGACTTACTCATCCAAAATATAATATTGTGCCTTTAACAAAGCACTGTGTCAAGAGTTCAGAGAACATTTTCATTTTGTGTTTTTAATCAGGTCTCTCTCATTGTGAGTAACAGCTAAGGAATAGTCATTCTTGAGTAACATTTTGGGCAAAATGCCAGAGGAGAAAATCTACAGGACATGGCATGTTAAAAGGACAGCAAACCTCAAAGGCCAAGGCAACAATTTGAGCCACAAAGTAAACAATCATGTACTGGATTATAACCGAAAGAATAAAATAAATATCCCTGAGTCCATAAGGGTACAATGATTAACTAAATAGAGAAAGGACAACTCTTCCTTATGCAAGGATTCCAAATAATACATGTAGAAGGAACAAGAGAAGTAGAAAATCACTAGCAGAGTCACGCTACAGACAAGAGCCACTGATGAATGCTAAAATTAGTGGGTGAAACTTCAAGGAGAGTTAAGGTATCTGCATGACCTCAAAATACGCCCCCCACCTCAAATGTTTATTACCACAGTGGTTTTAACACAGGCCCACAAATCCTCTGCACACTCCTCCCTCCAGGAGATGGAGCCTCTTTAGCTCCCTTCCCCTGAGGGTGGGTTGGTTCTTAATGACTGGTTTCTAACACTGTATGACAAGGGAAAAATAGTTATTTTACAATGGAGAAACCTGACAGATGCCACCTTTACAAAGCGATCAAGGTGAACATCACCAGCAATGTCACACTGGTATCACGGACCTTCTGATATGATGTAATGAGTAGAGTGCTTCACCTCTATGGGGTGTGTGTGTGTGTGTGTGTGTTAGTCACTCAGTCATGTCCGACTTTTTTGCGACTCCACAGACTGTAGCCCACCAGGCTTCTCTGTCCATGGAATTCTCCAGGCAAGACTACTGGAGAGGACTGCCATTCCCTTCTCCAGAGTAACTTCCCAACCCAGGAATCGAACCCTGGCCTTCTGCATGGCAGGCAGATTCTTTACCGTTTGAGCTACAGGGAAGTCTCACCTCTATGGTATCTCTTCCCAAATCTATAACCTCATCTAATCAAAAGAAAACATCAGACAAATGCAAATTGAGGGAAATTTACAAAATACCTAAGCTCTTCAAAACTGCCAAGATAATGAAAAACTACACTAATAAACTCAGATTGAAGGAGGCTGCTGCTGCTAAGTCGCTTCAGTCGTGTCCAACCCTGTGCGACCCCATAGACGGCAGCCCATCAGGCTCCACCGTCCCTGGGATTCTCCAGGCAAGAACACTGGAGCGGGTTACCATTTCCTTCTCCAACGCATGAAAGTGAAAAGTCAAAGTGAAGTCACTTAGTTGTTCCCGACTCTTAGCAACCCCAGGGACTGGAGCCTACCAGGCTCCTCCGTCCATGGGATTTTCCAGGCAAGAGTACTAGAGTGGGGTGCCACTGCCTTCTCCGGAAGGAGGCTAATATGATATAATAATTAAATACAACATGGTCTCTTGGTTTACATTCTGGAACAGAAAACGACATTAGTGCAAAAACTGGAGAAACTGAAATAAAACTCTATAGTTTAGTTCAGTTTACCCATGTTAACGTCTTAATTCTGATAAATGTACCATGGTATATAAGATGCTAACATTAGGGGAAGTTGGACAAAGGCATACAGGAATTTTCTGTACTACTTTTACAATTCTTCTGTGAATCTAAATTTACTTCAAAATAAAAAGATTTTAGAAAAACAAACTATGAGGACATTAATGAAATAAGTATAATCTAATTGAAAAAAGCTAGCTCCTGATGTTTTTTAAATGTGAGAGATACATTTTGTGTTTTCTTGAGTTAAATCAACAATCATAAATCATGGTGGAATCTGTAAAATAAAAACTTTGGTTTTGAGGCACAAGTATTTTTTCAGAAAATTACTGAAAAGTGGACATAATTCAGTGAGAAAGTAAGACCGTTAAGACTGACAAAGATTAAGACTGCATGGAAGGGGGGCAGATTCAGCCTTTTAACAACTGGATGGTGGGATGCCAAGGGCAACAGCAAGTGAAAAATTATTTTTGTCATCAGTTTCTCCTTAGGTCAACTCATGGTCTACTTTTTCAATACTGCAGACCCTTTATTTCCATTATTTATGATCTGAACATAATCTTAATACCCATGCCATTTTTGCATGTAAGCATTAATACGTTCCATACCTTAAAAAAAAATCACTATTGTGAGAGCATGAAAACAGTATTTTTAAAAAGTTACTTAAAACCCATTTCTATTAAAAATTCTATTTAGATAAAATGTTTTCCTTTTTATGAAGTTACCAAACTGCATACATAAAATAGGAAGTAGGAGATGAATCTGCTTGTTGCTCAATCTAAAATACTACTCAGAATTCCATTATATCAAGAGACTATTACATGATATACTACTATGTAAAAAGATTATAGAACATCTTTGTCCAGTATAACCCATTATTGTTAAAAAACAATTTGTACACACATCAAAGATTTGGGGAAAGAAGTAGACACTTCTAAACTGTATGATTATACTTGTCTTTTCTTTCTATTTTTAAAATGTCTACAATCACAGTTACTACTTTTCTAAGCAGAAAAAAAAAATGCTATTTGAGAAGTGGAAAAAATTTTAATCAATGGCTTATTCAGTGACTAAACAACCTAATGAGTTCTTTCAGCATACCTGCCGTAACACAAATGACACCTAGGTAGGCAGAGTAGGTCAAGGCTGGAAGCGGTAGCACTGGCACACTCCCAATATAAGCAACAAAGATATGAATCAACTTTTTGGATTAAATAAAAATAAACATTTTTTATCTTCTTTTATGAAATAAAATTTGGATTATCACATACAGTTCACCTGTCAATGAAAACGTTACAAAAGAAAGTTGACTGACATTAACACAACTTCCAACATACACTTTGGAAACACACCAAGGAAGACAAGACAAAAGTGAACAGTGGAGAATTATATAATTGTTTTTATCCAAATGGTACCCCCAAAACACAAATTTCACAATGTCAGTTATAAGTATACCTTAGAACAGACCAGCTATTTTAAAAAGTTAAATGGAACCTGTAATTTCTTCTCTTTCACCTAGAACAAGTTCACTTGCATGACATGAAACATGTAGTTTTATCTTTTTATAAAATCATACTTGAAAACAGCCTAAAACTAAGCTCATATAACAAATTTAAAACAAAAGTCATGATTATGAGATTATGATACAGTGGGCCCAACAAATTTTAATTCATCTTTAAACTACACACTAGCCTATTAGCCTTTGGAGTTTAAAACAATTAATAAAACCTTGGCGCTGCAACAATTGTGCATGACATCAACTCTTCTTCTTTACTCACTTTAAGTATGCTCCACAGAACACAATTCAAAATTGATCATTAGGCTAGAGAAAAGAGGTAAGAGAGGTAAGAAATTTTTCATATGCTTCAATTGTATTGTTTGAATTTTATAGAGCACATACTACTTTTCTGGTTAAATTAATAAAAACTAAATAAACCTTCAGTAATGGCCAAAAGCAACCTGTTAGTCAAAATAAACAATTAAGAATCTGAGAGGGCAACAGTCTTTCCTTCATATTTAAAAAAATAGCCAAGCAATTAAAAAAAAAACTCTCCCCACAATTGACCACTAAAACCACAACTAAATAAAATATATTTAGAGACAATAGATTAATTTTCGAGGTTCCATTTTAGGCTCTGTTTAAAAGTGTTCCAAAAACCCAAAGATGGAATTCTGAAAATGAGAGAAAATTTGGTTGATTGGAAGTGGTAAGCCATACAAGAGGACAGAAGAGTAAATGGTCTTAAAACGCATTTAACGGCAAACATTTGCTGAAAAACACACCAAGTGTGCACTACCTCCTTACCTTTCAAAGCCTGCATGGGTTTTAGAGCTGGAAAGACCTGTATTTGAATTCAGGCTCCATCATATACTAGCTACAAAATCTTAAGGCAAGGTACTCACCTATCACTATGAGGCTCTATTTCTTCATCTGTAAAAAGATTCAATTAGCACACTACCACCCAATTAGAGGGCTTCCCAGGTGGCTCAGTGATAAAGAATCCACCTGCCAATGCAGGAGACGCTAAAGATGAGGGTTCGATCCCTGGGTTGGGAGGATCCCCTGGAGCAAGGAAATAGCAACCTACTCCAATATTCTTGCCTGGAAAATTCCATGGACCGAGGGCTACAGTATATGGGGTTGCAAAGAGTCAGACACCACTGAGCACACAGGCACACACTTGAACCACCTGATTAGGCTCTGGTCAAAATTATAAATACCGCCTCTAAAATACTTAGCAGTGTCTGGTACATTACAGGAACACAATAAGTGGCAATTATTATTGTCCCTTCCTCCCTCCAATCCAGGATGTAACCTGATGAAAAAATTCAAGCACTACGGACAAAAATGTTGAAGCTGTTTATCCAAAGTTTTTGTACAGATGATGTGTGACAAATTATCACAGAAGTTTACCAGTTTAATTTATAATATAAAGTACAAAAATAACCAGGTAACAGTTATAAGTACAACGATCACAACTAGCAACACATATAACCGTAAAATGGTCTGCAGCAAATAAGCCTACCTCTCCAGTAAAAGAAAGGCATTTTGCTTTATCTGCTTTTCTCACAGAAAAGGCTTGCATGACTTTAAGGCACCAAGTAGTCAAGAGGAGTCATGAGGAAAAAAAATAGTCATGAGAGTAGAAAAACTGAAAATGGATACAATAATTAACTTCAAGTTGAGAG
>NW_011495048.1:10837717-10846182 GCF_000754665.1 Bison bison bison
CTAAAGATCAACCTAACACAAGATGTGAAGAAAGTCAAAGGCCTATTAACAATATGTACCTCACAAACCCTTAACATTTTTTTTTAATTTTTTTATCGAAGGATAACTGGTTTACAGAATTTTGTTTTCTGTCAAACCTCAACATGAATCAGCCATAGAAGGGAGAGGATATATGTATACTTTCTTAACATTTTAAAAAGACCTCTCCAGTCAAGAATTTTAGACATAGTTGGCCACAGAAATGCTAGTTGCCTAATCAACTGGCTTAATTTTGAATTCCTAGAAGTTAACCACACACAGTAAACTGGAAACAGCATACTTGGACTGTAAAATCACAGGCCCTTGAGTTAAAATCCCAATTCTACTGCATTTAACTCTTCTCTACCTCCGACTCCTGTAAAATTAGGACCCTATTTCTTCATTGGATTAGGGGAAATAATGGACATACATAAAATTTCTGACTAGAGGTGGGAACTCAAAGTTGTCACTATTGATCTTAACTCAAGACTAGCACCAGGGCTTCTGCAGAGTCCTCCTCAGTGCTCTGTTCTTCTCCAGCTAAATCAACATAACTGAAACTTTCTGTCAATAATTGAAATCCTAGGCCCCTTCTCCAATTTTTTGCACTATTATGCCATCATATTCTCTACCAAAAAATCACAAGATTTAATTTGCGCTAATACTGTTAAATTGATTATACTTGCTTAAGTTTGAGTCATCTTAACTAACTGGTAAGCATCTGGGAGCAAAGTCTATGTTGTATAATCAAAAATAAAAACCCCTCAACTCCTAGCATAGGGTGATGACAAAACTGGCTGGCTGTTTTCTTTATCAAGCTTTTTCTCCAAGGAAATTAGATTTTTGCGTGTGTATGCTCACTGAAAGATTTTAAATATCTGTATTGAAAACATTTTTCAAATAGGTCAGTGATCCATGTTTGATGATTAAATGTGTTAGAAAAACTTTAACAAGCTCAAAAGGCATAAACGGACTGTATGAAGTAAGTGGTAGTCTGAACTTAAACCTATGGTTTTCAACTCGAAATGCTTAGTTTTCTTTCCCTCCCATTTCTCACCAAGTCCCTCGATATATTTTACACTCTTAGATGATAATAAAGTCAGTATACAAGTCCTACTTTATATATAACCTATCAGAATGAATCAAGCCATCTATGAACTAGCACACAGAACCTGAACAAATATAAAGTGTAACTTACTGCTTAAATTAACTTAGAACATTTGTTTTAGTAGAGAGTAAGCTCAGCTCAAAACAGCATGGTAAATTTTGGAGTTCTGACTTCATTAGCTTTAGTAAGTGATGAACCCAATTGCTCTTTATGAGGACAAATGCCACCCACCAACCTATAAATTAAGCACTAAATAATTAATAATTTGACAAAGTTGCTTAAATTATCCTTTTATAAATTTAACTATTTTTATAAATCCCATATAATTCAATTAAGAATATATTACATATTACTCTGATCTAGGCATTTACCCTAATGACATCCATACGAATTTTAGGGCAATAAAGATACTGCAGAGATGACATTGTTGTTTATCTGAACACTAATGCTGTTTGAACTTAGTGTCTTTGTTTCAAGAATCTTGGAAACACTTCATCTATCAGTAACTTAATGAGAAACAAACAGGTAAACGTTTTAATAAAAGAAGAAGAAAATAAAAGCACAGACTAGGTCATCAAAATAAGCCATACCCAAACAAATCTCACATTTTGAAATTAGTTCAAGATCCCAGATTTAAAACTAAAATCTGTCCCCCTTGGGTTTCTACATTTCAAAAGAATGGTAGTGAAAATTCTCTTTTCTGTTTTCAATCTTCTACATCAGGCATTTATAACATGAGGTTCATGAGTACGCTCAGGGAATGTGAACAACTTGCAACTTTATGCAGAATACTATGAGTATGTATATACACAGGACAGATCCATAGTGTTTATCAAATATTCCCAAGGGTACATGACCATAAATGGGTTAAGAATAACTGCCCTAAATGGGCAGAGCAGCAAGTACAAGTAGTAATTCCATTTAAGTACTATTGTTATTCAAAGAAAATACAGTCAGACAAGTTAAATTCATCACTGTCCTGGAAAACTTCAATTACATAATTCACTCAATCTCATTTGTAAAGCTCACTAGTCTGAGGTACAGAGTGCATAAAATGCCCTATGTGAAGACCCTAGCCAAGTAGCTGGCACAGAGAGTAAGTACTTGTCAATTAGTAGCTATTATTATTAAAAATAATGTTTCCAAAGAGTCATTCTTATGAGCAAAAGTAATACTACCTGTCAAAATCTATAAACATGGAACAGAGCAAACTTAATTGGAACCTATCACCAACCTTGGATTTAATAAACTGACCCATCAGTCACAAAAGTACCATGGACACTTCCTACTTCTCCTTTGTACCCTATTTCTTCACATATTTAAGTAAATAAACAAACCAATAAACATTTATTCTCTGGCTCCCTAAAGCCTCAGGATTATTTTCCCTTTAAGTATCATTACACCACTACCCTTTTATAATTCGAAACATCACAGGGTGGGTCCAAGGAAAAGCCAAGTCTTCGGTTTTCTTCCCTGAATTCTATTCCTGATATCAAAGAAGCAATCTCTCCTCAGCCCCACCTTCTTTCTACAAGAAAACAGTGGAAAAGTCTGACTGTTCTGCTCTCCGAGAGCAGGGCGGGGAGGTCGTCATTTTGTCTAACTCTTACTAAAACTTCAAAATGCAGTTCAGATGAACAGTGGTAAAAAGCAGCAAAGTCAACACATCTAAGATATCTCAGGCACTGGCATCCTACACCCATTTTTAGTTTCTCTTCATCTTTTTATTTTGCAAATTTAAAAAAAAATCTCAGAATCTTAAAAGGCATTTTATTTAACCCCATTTCATACATTAGGAAAGAGACAAGAGTAGGTGACAGCAAAAGGAAGCTCTTAACTATCAAAAATGAAACTTAACTATTACAACTACAAGTGGTAGAACCATCATATATGTAGTCAGAAGTTGCCAAGGAGAGCAAAAAACACATACACAGCCAAAGGACTGCTGATGGGATATGAATGTAACAAGAGGTTAAGCACTTTTTACATCACTTAGAAAAATCACTTATTGCTTCTAGAACAAAAATTGAAATACTAAAGAAATAAAACTACTCACAAAGCAAAATTCTCTTTAAAAGTCAACTAAACAGTTGGCAAGAGAACACCGGATTCTAAAGCTCTTCTATCTTTAAAAAAAAAAAAAAACTTTGAATATATAAGACACTGTCAACATCCTATACTTTAACCTATCCGTGATGAAAAGGAGAAGAAATTTTAAATGTAAAATTTCAGTTTCTTTAAATGATCCTACAAGATCATCCACTCACACCAAACTCGTAAGATGTATTTTGTGGAAAGTCTACATAGGTACTGGCAACTTAACACTATGCAGAGAAATTACATACACTGATTCTCTACAGACATTAAATAGTCATATTCTGGACAGTGAGAATACTTTAAACTTCTTTGAATTTCCCAAATCACTACTAACACCATCAAAAAGTCATCAAAGCAACCAACAAAAATAAAACCTATTTTTAGTTGGTTTCTGCTTCTCTTCTAATAAAAAAATTCTAACTAAAAATTATGTAAAAGGCAATAATGATGTATTTATTAATGAAATTACACTGTTAGCCAGATAATAGAACTGATTTAACTTGTTTTTACTTTCAAATCCTTAAATTAAAAGATAGACTTATTCAAAGCATAGCACTGGCAAAAAAAAAAAAAAAGTCAAATGTTCCTTGAATCTACCATGACAGAAAACAAAGTTTAGGAGACTGATTAAAACGTATGCCATAATTATGTTAAAATGTAAAAAAACAAGGTTAAAAAAATTTTTTTTCTTTTATAAATTTTTCTGCAATGAACTAGTTGATCTAGGGACTATCCTGGTGGCGCAGTGGATAAGAATCCACCTGCCAATGCAGAAAACATGGGTTCCATCCCTGCTCCAGGAAGATTCCACATATGGTGGAGCAACCGAGCCCTCTGGACTGAGGCCTGCACGCTCTAGGGCCCATGAGCCACAACGAATGAGTCCCTGTGCCACAACTCTGCAACAAGAGAAGCCACCACAATGAGAAGCAAGAGCACCCAAACTAGAGTAGCTGCCACTCGCAGCAACTAGAGAAAGCCCTCGTGCAACAACAAAGACTAAGAGCAGCCAAAAATATATAAAGTGGTATATACTTGTCAAAAAAAAATGTGATCTTAAAACAAAAAAAACTAGCCAATCCAAAGACACTACTACATATAGGTCTTCTGACTGGAGTTAACTGGTTGAGAGAGGTACACGTATTTCATTCTTAACATACTCCTTATAGATGAAGCAGCCAAAATGATTTTGACGCTAAAAAAAAAATCCAACAGAAGCTAGTGGATTAGGAAAAATGCCTCTGGTATGAGAATAATGTTAAGCATTTCTTAACCAGTGTGCTGAAATAATCACTGCCTGCTTCACCTCCTAGCTCAGGAAAATTAAAATCTTTCTTCAAATCTCCAGAAGAAAAAAAAAAGAGCTTTGATGCTTTCCATCTACTTTTTCCACTGCTCAGACTCCACTCTGGTTGCATTTTGTTTTTGTTTGTAGTATTTGAAGTTCAAATGAGTCAGTCATTACCCTTAATTTCTGCTAATAAAGATAACCCAGGACCATTTCTCCCAAATCAGCCAAATAACATGGAAAGTAGTCAAAGAAAAAGCTTCAGATTTAATCATTAATGGACATATTTCTTATTCTCTTCACTCCCAAACCAAAAACTTACAACTTAAAGATAATAAAATAAAAGCATTTAGTAATAAAGCTACCAACAGGTAATCGTGTCAACCTACACAAATCTAAAATCTTGTTCATTCTGAGAGAACCAAACTTTTGTCAAGAACGCATTTTCATTACCAAATTCAGCAGCACCCATACAATAGATTTTAAAAGTTTCTATAAGGGGTAAGAAGAATATGACAAACCAAAGCAAGGAACATCTGGGGTGCACCTGTAAATACTCCCTTGTATTCTATTGTTTCAAATTAGCATATAAAGTGTACACTATAATACATGTGTATTATATAATGCACTATATTGTAGCTGGCATATAATAAGTGGCCATAAATGTTAGCTATTAGGGTAACACTGTGGAATCATAAAAGGCACTCATCCATTACAAGTTTTAGCTTAATAAAAAAAAAAATTTTAACTTAATAAAAAAAAAAAACCTTTGATTTTAAAGTTTAGAACACGGTTTTAAAGCAATTGGGCTTGTGTCTGGGTGATTAAACTCTAAGAATTTCCTTCTTTTCTCTAGTTCCCAATTTTTCTCTAATTACTTTAATGATGCTAATAAACTTGATTAAAGACAAGAAGAAATTGCTGAAGTCAGATTCTAAAAATCTGCTTGCTGGTTGCCCTTGTGACCATTCATAATAAAATACCACCTCTTCTCACCTTAAGTACTTTTCACTAGTGCTTTTCCAAAGGTTTTCCCAAGCTACTAGGTCATTTTACTTAAGAGACAGCCTAGAATATAAATACAGTAGCCCAGGTACTGGCACACTCCATGCCATAAAAATATAAAAATGATTTCTGGGATTGATTCTGTTGAGGTCATTAATCTAGAACCCTCAAAATAAAGGATGGTTTGACACTCTACTTAAGAATTACTATCCCTGTCATTTATTAACCATTCTTCTTTCTTCTTCCCTCCTGAACAATCGTTCTCACTCCCTCTACTTCTCCAAATCAAATGCTAATAATTCCCTTACTGGTTTATTCTCTATAAGGTCTTTCTGAACCATACCAGGCAACCACAACCCCATAACTACTTTTAAAATCTTGTGGCTCCAATCCATGTCACACATCTGGAACTTGCCGTATCTACTGGTATTTAACATATATAATATCTATTTTTTTTGTATTCCATTATAAATTCCTTGAAGATAAAGGTTATATTCCTAAATTTTACTGTGACTGGAAAGCCTTATACAATGATGTACCCTGCTCTTACAAGTTTACCAAATCCTTTTACATATACATAACCCCGATAGGAATAAACAGTTGTCCTATTTTACAAAAGGAGAAATAAATTCAGACTCTATACATGTAGCAAATTTAATAAACTCCCTAAACATAAGACAAACCTCTATGAAATGGAAAATCCATGTACTTTACTGTTGCCAGGACAACTTCTAAATTAGAGGCCTCAAGTTCAACTCTGTCCAACTATGCAAAACCAACTTTGTCCTTGCAGCTCTTGATAAAAAACTGCCAGCATAGCAAACAGGACACTATTAGAACACTATCTTCAACTTCTTAAAGTATATAAAATTTTAATAAAGTACTACAGCTTCTGTTTATAACAGAAAGGGACATTTCGGCGTCAAACCACAGTATTACAAAAGTTGAAGTCAGAATGCATTTTGCAAGAGCCATGTGACACACACATGACAGTCAGCTAAACCCATGGGTGTACCTTTTAGGGGAAATATTTAGCAGTAATTGACCAAAACAGCAAATAAACTCAACATTTAGGTCAAAGACTGATCTCTGCTTTAAAAAATTCCCCATCTCCCCCCAAATCCTTCTGACACAGAGGAGGAATACCAATTAAATCTCCTTCAATTATTCACTAATTTCAAAATGCAAACTGTAGAAGGATGTTTTTAAGGGCCATTAAGGAGAGCCCAACAAAGTCTTCCTAAGGAAAGAAACACCGGTTCCCATGAAAGGTGACAGGTGTGTCACATCTGCTGTGGTGACTTCTTGAGGAAGCAAGAAAAAGAAATGCATTAACTTTTCATGACACGTCACAGAACCTCATTCCCTATCTGCAAGCCTTCAAGTAGGTAATTCAAAACATACAGATCTATCAAAGGGCCCATTCGTTTTTCTTGCAACTTTACGGCAAAGCCTTGCTTTTATTTGGTAATATCACAAAGATGTCCCTAGGTTTGGTGCTAGTGTTTTGTTTTTCCCTTGACCTACACAAGGCAAAAGGACTTCGGTGTCCTCTAAAAAAAAATTCTCACGAACGCCCAGGTTTTTCAGGAAGGCAATGGGCCCGCTGAGTTCGTAAAGAACTCCAGGAAATAACTAAAAAACAGAACTAAAATTTTTAAATCGATTCTCACCATCTATTTATTCCCCGCAATCTCATGCAGCCCTGAAAAGCATCCATATTACCTGCAACCTGGAGAGGAGTGTGGAAGAAATAGCCAACAAGCTCAAGATTTACAAGTAAAGCTGGTTTCCACCCCGAGGGTTCTGACAGCTCCGCAGAGCGCGGGCGTAGGGTCTGACAATGCCCTCTAAGAGAGTTGTCTCACCTCATCCCCACTCCTTAAAAAACTGGCCCTCCTTGAAAAGTCACTGCTTCCAAGAAAAGCTACCCCTTCCCACGGCCCCACCACCGACTCCCGGACGCCCCAACCCTCTTCGCGGACTGCCCCTACACACCGGCCCGGCACTCGGGCCAGTACTACAAACAAACCGGGTCCAGGCCCAGGCGGCTCACCCCTCCGGCCCGACCCCTCCCCTCGACCGCCCCTCCTCCGTCAGACAATGGGGCCCGACTCCCAGCCGCCAACCTCTCCTGACCCGTCACCCTTACCTCGCCGAGGCCGAGGCCCATTCCTCCGCCCTCCTCGCCCCCTCTAAGCCTTCCCAAGGTGGCCCAGGGACCCAGCCGACCGGTGCTCCCCTGCACTCACTATTCGGGATTCATGCTGGACATGTCACTGCAGCTGCCGCCGCCGCCACCGCCGCCCTTGCTGCTGCAGCCGCCGCCCTGACTCTCCGCGCCACGGGTAGTCGAAGGAGAGGAATGAGATAGGCTGTTCCAGGAGAGCAAACGTCTTTACCCCACTCCGTCCCCTTAGAACACAATCAGCAGCCGCCACCACTCAGCTATCGCTTCCACCCAAAATGGCCGCCGGCGAACCAGGAAATAGGAAAGCCTTAGACCGAGGGGCCTTTACACAGCCCAAAGGGCGGCCGCACCGCATGGCATGCCGGGAAAGAGAGTTGCGAGCGCGGCTGCGGGCCCTGGGGAACCACGGTACAGGGCCAAGACCTGGACTCAGCTTCCCACCAAGCCCCGCGCTTCTGGCGCACGCGTACTTGAGGGGCTGTCGCTCGCCCCATTCCCCCCTCTCTCAACCCCCCCGCGCTCCGCCCCTCCCTGCTCCCCTCCCCGCTGACTCGCTGGCTAGGACTTCGCTCGGACTCCCCCTAGCGGATTGGCTAAGGCCGAGCGGCCCTGGTGATGTCATCAGTGAGACGTGGCAGCCGGGCGAGTCAGCGCCCCACGGGGGAGGGGGAGGGGAGGGACAGAGGGCGGTGCCGGCTGCTGGCGGAAGAAGGGGGTGGGGATCCCGGGACCCTGCGGGCTGGGGGGGGGGGGGGCGG
>NW_011495048.1:10846282-10865597 GCF_000754665.1 Bison bison bison
CTGGGGAGAGAGGGGTCGGAGCCCGAGGGACCCTGAGAGCCTAGGCGGAGGGAAGGGGAACTAGGGGATCTCGGCTCTTGTGTGCCTTTTGCTGGTCTGACCTGCTTCAGGCTTGAGCTTCCCCGCTGGTCCCAGGATGTCCGCTCTAAAGATGGAAGAAGACTCGAGGGGCCTCTGCGGAAAACTTTGGGTCTCTGGAAAACACGAACGCCATTAGGTCTGGTCATCGACCAGTGTTGGCACGACCATTTTATTTTCTTATTTCTTACTATTCCCTTTCCAGCCCTGCTCTGATCACCTCAGCCTGGATATTGCAGCAGTCTACGAGTGGACTATCTGCTTCTGCCTCTACTCCGCCCCAAGCCATTTGCACTCACATCCAGATTTATCTTCCTGAAACATTTCCATCTCTAACCCCACACCTTTCAGTGCCTCCCCATTGCGTGGACAGGACACAAGCCTGAGCCAAACAAAAATTAGTAATCTTCCTGCCCTGGTTCCAGCCTTCGAGTTGAAATGTACTTATTTTTAGTTGCTATTTAATTCTGAGCCATTCTACAAGATTGGAAAGTAATAAGCGATAGTGCAGATCATTACTGTATAATGCCTGGAAACTCCAGAAGTAACATGAACACACTTCAAAAAAAAACATATTAACAGCTCTTTTTAATCAGCTCAGGAATTTAAATCTCCACTGAACTTTAACATTTTATCTTGAGTTAATTACAAAGGGCATGGTATAATACACTGGTCAAAGTTTATCTTCCAACTTGTTCTTAGAACCAAGAAAATTATCTTCAAAGACATTGCAAGATCACTTTAAATTCCCATAACATCAAAATATGGAAGGAAAGCAGTTTTTGTTTCTATTTACCCACTGTACCCCGTTAGCACACAAATACAACACATGTGCTTTAGTTGACCACCTCATCAAACTGTAGGCTAGAATTCCTCTTTATCATGTTGGCTTCTGAAACGAATGTGATCAACACATCAGGAAAATACCCTGAATGGATCAATGATAGTCATCAAAAAGTGTATTTTATCCTAGACTCTCATCTCTTCCTGCTTATTGTGATTGCACAGAAGAAAAACTCAGAAAACCTCTGAAGAATTCATCTTGAGCCAAGGATAAAAAATTTAACCTGTTCCTGTCCTTGAAGGTATACCCATAATATTGTTGTTATTTAGACCCTGTGGAACCCACCAAGCTCCTCTGTCCATAGGATTTCACAGGCAAGAATACTGAAGTGGGTTGCGGATTTCTATTCCAGGCGATCTTCCAGACCCAGGGATCAAACCCACATCTCCTGATTCTTTACCACTGAGCCACCTGGCTATACTTTCTTTAATTATTTATGTCCTTTCCTAACAAATAACCAATCACCTTTAACCTAAGTGAGAGAGTAGTTGTGAGAATTAAAACATTATAAAGTATATAGTACAGTGACTTTGAGGATACTTGGTAAATAGTAACGACCTTTCTCCCCGAAAGTTTTAAATGTACCTGCTGTATACCACGGAGAAGGCAATGGCACCCCACTCTAGTACTCTTGCCTGGAAAATCCATGGACAGAGGAGCCTGGTAGGCTGCAGTCCATGGGGTCGCTAAAAGTCGGGAACGACTGAGCGACTTCACTTTCACTTTTCACTTTCATGCATTGAAGAAGGAAATGGCAACCCACTCCAGTGTTCCTGCCTGGAGAATCCCAGGGACGGGGGAGCCTGGTGGGCTGCCGTCTCTGGGGTCGCACAGAGTTGGACACGACTGAAGCAACTTAGCAGCTGTATACCAAAGACAGAATGCTTTATATCCTAGTTGTGATGTATTAATAGAATGCAAGGAGCTTAGAGGCAGTGGTGCCTAGACGTTTCCCAGCCCACGATGGTGGTTTACTTGCTAAGTCGAGTCTGACTCTTGCAACCCCATGGACTATAGCCTGCCAGGCTCCTCTGTCCATGGGATTCTCCAGGCAAGAATACTGAAGTGGGTTGCCATTTCCTCCTCCAGGGGATCTTCCAGAGGAAGAACCAGGAATCAAACCTGGATCTCCTTCATTGTAGGCAGGTTCTTTACCAACTGAGCTACAAGGCAAACCCATACTACACCTTGTATGTCATTTACATTGACTTCCTTCCCCCAAAAGTGTCAGTTTTGCTGATTCAAACCTTAATATATTTTATTTTAGTAGTTGATTGGTTTATTTTTGGATGCATCGGTTCTTATCCGCGGCATGCAGGCTTCTCTGGCTGTGGCACGTAGGCTCCAGAGCATGTGCACTCAGTAGTGGCAGCACTGAGCTTAGTTACCTTGTGGCACATGGGATCTTAGTTCCCTGACTGGGTGTTGAACCCACGTCCCCTGCATTGCAAGGCTGATTCTTAGCCATTGGACCACCAAGGGAGTCCCGATATATTTTATATGAGGTGCTTAAGAGTAGTTACTTTTATAGTTCAGATTAATAGCTCAATAATTCATTAAACTAGCATGAGCCCTGTTGATTGCCCCTATTGTTAACTCTCCTAGGGCTGTATATCCATTTGCTATTTGGCTCGTTCTTTTCTTTCTTCCTTTTTCCCTTCCTTTCTTTTCCTATTCTTCCCTTTTTCTTTTATTAAATATTTATGACCTGCCTTGTAATAAATATGCTTGGAACTATAAGGAATACAAAAGTGAATGATTACAGTTCTCTGTCTGTGAGATAACAACCTATTGAGAGAAAGATGTGTATACAAACAAGGCTTAGAGAGGGAAATACAAAAATAAATTTAAATGATACAATGTGTATAGGGACAGAAATCAGAACAGTGACTGCCAAAAACTGGGAATGGGATGAGGGAATTGTTCACAAGGAGACACAAGGGAACTTTGGGCTTTGATGGAAAGACTCTATTGCTTCATTGTGGGGACGGTTAGTTACTCAACTATATATGCCGTGTCAAAACTTGTAGAACTATACACCTAAAAGGGGTAAATTTGATAGTGTATAAATTATACCCAGATTACGAACCTGACCTTCAAAAATGATATGGGATGGAAGTACAGAGGAGGGAAATAATTTCAACTCAAACTATTGGGAATGCTTTCATGAAGGAGGTGATATTTGAATTAAGTCTTGAAAAAGAATAAAATTTTAATTATTGGCAGAGATGGGGGAGAGGGAGAATGACAAAAGAAAGTGAGCACAAGCCTGGAAATGTGAAAACACCCATGTGTTTAGGGAATGGTAGTCACAGATTCCATGGGAGATGAGATAGGCGATATTTAGATTAAAGTGAGATGGTGGGGAGCTCCAAATACCTGCTAAAGAGTTTCAACCTTCTTCACTAGGCAATGGAGAACCAAGAAAGTGTCCAAGAAGGAAAGTAAGGAGACTACCTCAGTATTCTAAAGGGAGCATTCTGGAGTTCCATGGAGACTAAAGGTAGGAAGATTAGTTAAAAGGTAGATTCATTTAGGCAAGAGATGTTGTGTTCTTTACAATAGAAACAGACTCAGACATACAGACTTGTGGTTGCCAACAGGGGTCGGGAGTAGGGGAGGATGGATTTGGGGACTTGGGATTAGCAGATGCAAACTATTCTATATAGAATTGTCCTACCATATAGCACAGGGAACTATATTCACTATCCTGTAACAAACCACCATGGAAAAGAATATGAAAGATACATATGTATATATATCTGAATCATTGTATATCTGAATTTTGCTATACAGCAGAAATTAACACAGCATTGTAAATCAACTGTATTTCAATAAAATAAATTTTTAAAAGAGAGTGATGGTATGTTCTATAAAACAGAAGGGAGGGGCAATTTCAGAGAGGAGAAGATAGAATCTGAAGGTGTGAAGGGACATGAGGGGCTTAAAGTGGCCCAGAGATATCCAGTTTAACTGCCAGCTTGGGAACAAGGTCCCAACCAAGTCAGAGAACAGGGGAAGAGGGGCTTGGAGTAGTGTTGAGAAGGAGGAAGACAGGCAGGTCAGGGTTAAAGTTGCCCTGGTGTGGAAGTACTAGAACTACCAGGAATTGTCCCCCTTCTGAAAACCACACACACACACACAGCAGATGGGAAAGAATCTGCCGGCAATGCAGGAGACACAGGTTCGAGCCCTGGATCAGGAAGATTTCCTGAAGAAGGGACTGGCTACCCACTCTAGTATCCTTGTCTGATGGGCAGCAGACCACCAAACTTTTTGGTGTAAGTTTGGCTTTGAAAAGTGCTCTGAAGCTTTTTTTTCAGTCCAGCCACTTAGCTGGTCATCACTGGCTGTTGTGGAAAATCCACTTTTCATTGCATGTCACAATCCAATCAAGAAATGGTTCATTGTTATTGTGTAGAATAAAAGAAGATGACACTTCAAAATGATGATTTTTGTTCTTAATTTGCGGTCAGTTCATGAGGCATCTACTTAATGAGTTTTTTCACCTTTCCAATTTGCTTCAAATGCCAAATGGCCACAGAATAGTCGAACTTGAGTTCTTCAGCAGCTTCTCCTGTAGTTGTAAGAGGGTCAGCTTCAGTGATTACTCTCAATTGGTTGTTGTCGCCTTCCGATGGCCGGCTACTTTGCTTCTCATCTTCAAGATTCTTGTCTCCTTTGCAAAACTTCTTGAGCCACCACTGCACTGAATGTTCATTAGCAGTTCCTGGGCCAAATGCGTTGTTGATGTTGCAAGTTATCTCCACTGCTTTACAACCCATTTTGAACTCAAATAAAAAAATCACTCGTATTTGGTTTTTGTCTAGCATTTCCACAGTGTAAAAAGACATATACAATAAACAGAAAGGAATACATCATTAGCAAAAAACATAAAGTAAAAAATGCATGTTAAAATGATGTAACCACATTTATTTAAGAAAGTAACCCAATATCAAATAGCTAATTTCAACAATGCAAAAATCACAATCACTTTTGCACCAACCTAATAACTTCTTATTCTCGTATTGGATTCTATACATTCCTAGGTCCCAACTATAACCACACCCCTTCCTGGCAGCCTTTCCTGTCCACATCAACCTAAAGGGGGTTAACCTTTGCCCTCTTGTTTACCTCAGCTCCTTTTTTTAGTGCTTTCATAATGCCTCCTACAAAGCTGTCCAATTCAGAAGCCATGATCCACATATGGTTATTTAAAATAATTAAAAGTAAGTTGGAACTTCCTTGTTGATCGAGTATCTAAGACTCTGTGCTCCTGATGCAGGAGGACCCAGGTTCAATCTCTGCTCGGGGAACTAAATCCTACATGCCACAACTACAGATCTTGTACGCACCGACAAAGATCAAGGATCATGCCACTAAGACCCAGCGCAGCCAAATAAATAAATAAATATACTTAAAAAAAAAGTAAGGACTTCCCTGGTGGCACTGTGCTGTGTTGTGCTTAGTCGCTTAGTTGTGCCCAGCCCCACAGACTGTAACCTGCCAGGCCCCTCTGTCTATGGGGATTTTCCAGCCAAGAATATTGGAGTGGGGTGCCAAGCCCTTCTCCAGGGGATCTTCCCAACCCAGGGATCGAACCCAGATCTCCCGCATTGCAGGCGGATTCTTTACCATCTTAGCCACACAGGGAAGCCCAAGAATACTGGAGTGGGTAGCCTATCCTTTCTCCAGGGGAACTTCCCAGCCTAGGAATCAAACCAGGGTCTCCTGCCTGGAAGGCAGATTCTTTTCCAGCTGAACCACCCAGGTGGCACAGTAGATGAGACTTTGCCTGCCAATACAGGGGACATGGGTTCAATCCCTGATCCAGGAAGATTCCACATGCCACAGAGCAACTAAGCCTGTGCATCACAACTACTGAGCCCATGCTGTAGAGCCCATGAGCAGCAACTACTGAGTCCTCTCGCCTAGAGTCTGTGCTTGGAAAGAGAAGTCACTGCAATGAGAAGCGCCTTCTCACTGCAACTAGAGAAAGCCTGCATACAGCAATGAAGACCCGGTGCAACTAAAAATAATTTAATTTAATTTAATTTTAAAAGATTAAGTAAGTTAAAAATTCATTTCAGTTGCCCTATCTACATTTCAGATGCTCGACAGCTGCATGTGACTAATGCCTACTTTATTAGACAATGGACATTGTAGAACATTTCCATCCTCATGGAAAGTTCTATTGCACAGCAATACATATCATTAGTTATAATATTTCATGTATATGTTTTGTTTTTCCAGCTAGACTATGAGCTCCATGAGAGGACGGACCACGCCTTGTCAAACTCTATCCCTTCCCACCAGCACGTAGCATGGTACTTTATACCTAATAAATATCCAACATATTCATTGATTGGGTCCTCAGGAAAGCATTGCCTTATTAGTAAGTGCTGCTGCGGCTGTTTAGTTGCTCAGCCATGTTTGACTCTTTGCAACCCCATGAACTGTAGCCCGCCAGGCTCCTCTGTCCATGGAACTTTCTAGACAAGAATGCTGGAGCCGGTTGCTATTTTCTTTTCTAAGGGATCTTCCTGACCCAGGGATAGAACCCATGTCTCCTGCTTGGCAGGCAGATTCTTTACCACTGAGCCATCAGGGAAGCCCTTAGAATCATCTAGGATTACTTAAATCTTTTTTTGCTTTTTTCTTCAGCCAAAAATAAAGTTCAGTCCATCTTCCCAGAAAGAGGTACAATGCCCTGAAGCATAACAGATAAGAAACTCTTTTCTACCCAGGCATGGTCAGCAGGAAGAAAGGGCAAAGGAAGAGATTGGCTACAGTGTACTATGGCTGCCATGGATATCAAACTCCAGGCCTTTGACCCTCTCAAAAGAACTCTCTCTGAATGCCTAGTTCCTTGACTTCTACCTCCTGTGAAGTTGTCTCCAATTTGCAATATTTCTGTGCTGCCAAGGCCATCACAGTGTTCAGCAATCAGTAGGGCAAGCCAGAGGTGTGTTGAAGAAAATCAGATTGAAAGTTCCCCTAAATAGTTCTCAGAACAATACCAGATATGCAAGGTGCAGGATGACAAAGGGCTCTCAGCTAGTCAACCTGGACCTCCAATAGAGCATACCTCCAACAGCCTGACCTTCCCCCGTTCTCAGGTACTGACCTGATCTCAATCAGGCCGGCTTCTGGACTCAGTTACTAAAACCAGAAAAGTGTTAGTGTTAGTCACTCATGTCCAACTCTTTGGGACCCTGTGGACTGTAGTCCACCAGGCTCCTCTGTCCATGGAATTCTTCAGGCAAGAATACCAGAGTGGGTAGCCATTCCCTTCTCCAGGGAATCTTCCTGATCCAGGGATCGAACCCAGGTCTCCTGCATTGCAGGCAGATTCTTCACCATCTGAGCCATCAGGGAAGCCTCAATCTATCCCAGAAATCCATTAACAAATTGAGAGCTGAACTACACTTGATTATATTCAGTCTAGTATTTTCTTCTCTAACAGCTTCTATTGTTTTCTAATTGTTTTAAGCATAAAACTTGTACCTTTGAGAGCAGAGACCTCATTGCCATCACTGTCCTCCACGTTTTTTGAGGTGATTAAATGAAGGCAATGTTTGTGAAAGTGCCTGCCATGGAGGAGACCTCAAAAATGTCAACTCCCTCTGGAAGTTTCCCTCTCTAGCATCTAGCCCAGAAGTACACCTCCTTTCCCCATTCCTCTGTGTCATACCCATTCTAATGATGCAATTTAAAGTCCCCTTTCTCTCCAGGAAGTCCCTCTTGACCATCCAGTGGGAAATGATCTCTCTGTCCTCTGAGCTTCCACTACCAACAGCACTGAGCCCTTTACAATTCTGTTGGCCTGGGTATTTTGTTAGTTTCCCTTCCATGTATGCTTCTTGAGGACTGTAAAACTTCTTTGCATCTCCAGGGCTTAGTCTGTAACATATTTTCTATAAATACCTAGTGTTTGACTTGTTTGTAAAATCAATAGCTATATTTTAACAAATGCTCAATTATACTTAACACAGGTATTGCTCATCTTTCTCCATAAAAGAATGTATTCAGGACAAAGGTGTTTAATGTGTCCTTCAAAAAATATTCATATCTCTCAAAGCACTTTCCACAGTGCCTAAGATGTTTTAAAGTGAAAGTCGCTCAGTCATGTCCAACTCTTTTCGACTCCATGGACTACAGTCCATGGAATTCTCCAGGCCAGAATACTGGAGTGGGTAGCCTTTCCCTTCTCCAGGGGATCATCCCAACCCAGGGACCAAACCCAGGTCTCCCGCATTGCAGGTGGATTCTTTACCAGCTGTGCTACAAGGGAAGCCCAAGATGGTTTAATTGCTGAGTAAATGTACAGTGAAGTTTCTAGATCTATAGAAAAGCAAATCATGGTCTTCTGGTCACTTACTCTCTAATGTGAATATGACAGTGTCGGGCTTTTATCAACTACAACACTGGTTGACAAATCTCAGCAATGGCTCATCTTATGGGACGTGTCCCAGTGCTGCTGCCATGGCACCACCTTTGGGCATAGCAGCATAACCTTCTGCACAGGATCAGTCGAGTTTCAGCTGATGCTCTTGTAGAGCAAAAAATATCTTTTTAGGTTCATTAGCCAGTGCCCCATAAATTAGACATATAAAAGATTAACAAGAGAAAAACAAACAAGTTTATTAACATGTTTATTGTACATACACATGGGCGTACTCAGAGATGGTAACTCACACGGCGTTAACATTTTAACAAAAGAATAATAAACTTTTAGAGAAGTTTTAAGAGGAAGGGAAAGGACTTTGAGTTTCTACCCGTGGCAAATTGTGGAAAGGTGTATATATGGGCGGTATATATATAGTGCAAGAAAAGCACTAATTAGCAATGTTTGTTATTTAGTCTCCTCTGGTGCCATGTCTGGGCTGATAAGGGTCTAATGATTAACTTCTATCATTCCAGGTAGAGAGGAGAGAGTGGTACAGCTTTACAAATTTATGTTCTGCTTTTAGGCAACTATGAGAGGGTAAAGAAGTTTTTTTTTTTTTTTTTTAAATCTGCTTCTTTTCTATTGCCTTCAGTTCAGAAATATCCTTATGCCAAGTGGCATATTTTGGGATGCCATATTCTGTTCCCAGTCATTCTTCAATTAGCCAAGCCACATGACATTATTATGTGCAAGGAACTCATTTTTATAACTTACTTTTCAAACAATGGCACCCTGAGTAGACAACTTCTGTTTCCTCTAATGGCATTATTACATAAGTAACTGAACAAATAAAAATGATGACCTAGCAGATAAGCAGCTGTTAAGACACCATGAGGTCACCATCAGCACTTCAGGCGAAGTCCTGTGTAATTGCATGATGGTGTCTGGAATTGGGTTAGAGAGGAAGGATGAGAAAGTGGAGTTATCTTTTCTGGGTCACTTTGCCACAGGACTCTTAGCCAGGAAGTTTCATCAGTAAGAGCTGCCTTTGCCCTCTTGGTCTCTCATCTATTCTTTGATCCACTCATTTATTCAACAGTTGCATGTTAAGCACCTATTTTGTAAACTTTTATTTTGTATTGGGATATTATTGGTGTTCAGTTCCTAAGTTGTGTCCAACTCTTTGTGACTCCATGGACTGAAGCATGCCAGGCCTCCCTGTTCCGCACCATTTCTCAGAGTTTGCCCAAGTTCATGTCTATTGAGTTGGTGATGCTATCCAACCATCTCATCCTCTGCCACCCTCTTCTCCTTTTGCCTTCAATCTTTCCCAGCATCAGAGTCTTTACCAATGACTCAGCTCACATCAGGCGGGCAAAGTACTGGAGTTTCAGCATCAGTCCTTCCAATGAATATTCAGGGTTGATTTCCTTTAGGATTGACTGGTTTGATCTCCTTGCTGTCCAAGGGACTCTCATGACTCTTCTCCATCAGCGATATTGGGGAATAGCCAATTAATAAACAATGTTGTGATAGTTTCAGGTGAACAGGGAAGGGACTCAGCCATACAAATACATGTATCCATCCTCCCCCCAACCCCCGTCCATCCAGGCTGCCACATAACATTGAGCAGAGTTCCATGTGCTATATAGTAGGTCCTTGTTGGTTATCCATTTTAAATATAGCAGTGTGTACTTAAATATCTATTCTGCTCTGACACAGAGATAAACCAAAGAACAAAACTGACCAGGTCTATGCCCTTATAAAGAATGTAAATTCTCATGAGAAATCTATAAGTCAACGACTGTATTTCCTCAAAGCTAAGGCATCATTGATTTCCATCATGGATTTAATAGCAGATTTTCAAGGGGAAAAAAAGTGCTAAATATGTACATTGATTGGATGTTAGCATCAAAAATACCTCCCTGCCAACGTCACCAAGGCAACGAGTTGCTATGACAAAACTCAGTTTATTTCTTACTAAAGTAAAGAAGGACACTATCTAGATAGACTTTGTAGCATCTCAAAGAGGAGTAAGGGCAAATTGGGCTATCTATTGAGCTTTAAAAGTCTGGTTCAGGGTGGGTCTTTCACTGAGGGGCAAGGGAAGTCATGGTTAGCACTGGATAAGGATCACGATAAAATAGTCTGGATTGGTATATACAGAAATTGAGGCAATAGGACTTTCCTGGTGGTCCAGTGGTAAAGAGTCCACCTGCCGATGCAGGGGACAGGGGTTTGGTCCCTGGTCTAGGAAGATTCCACGTGCCGTGGAGCAGCTGAGCCCTTGTACCACAACTACTGAACCCACGCTCTGGTGCCTGGGAACCAAAATTACTGAGTCCAAGTACCTAGAGCCCGTGCTCCACAAGAAAAGCAATAGCAACTGACACACCACAACTAGAGAGTAGCCTCTGCCCACTGCAACTAGAGAAGACCCATGTGAAGCAACAAAGACCCAGCACAGCCAAAAATAACTAAATAAATAAAGAAATTGAGACAATGGCCTCCAAGAGTCTTGGAGCATAAATTGTCATTTGAGGCTTTATTTCAAAGAGCCTATGATGGGTCTTTCAAAAAGGCCCTGGACTCAACAATAAAGTCATTTGTAACTTTTATCTTCTTGATCAAAAGTTTCCTAGAATAGTAAAATTATGTTGATGACAGCAGTAGAATAGTAAAGTCATGTTAATGTATAGAGTAAACTATGTAGATGGCCTTTTAAACGTGAAAAATATGCATCTTCAGAGAAATAAAGTGATTACACAAATAATTATATATTAATTATAATTACAAAACATGCTGGACAAACATAGGGTGCTAGGGGAACATGTAACTGAGGCTCCTCACTTACTCTGCAGAGGTCAGCAAAAGCATCTTTGAGGAACTTGTGTTTGAACTGATGCAAAATGATGAGTTTGGCTACAGGAAGAAATGAAGAGGCAGGGGTGGGCGGCTAAGATAGCATGTGCAAAGGTCCAGTGACAGGAAGGAACATGGTGTATTTAAGGAGTTGTCGAGAGATCAGCAGGGCTGGAGCACAAGGTTAAGAGGACATTGGCACATGGTAAGCTAACTCGCCTGGGGGTTGGGTGGGGAGGAGATTGCTGCTCACTGCTATACTTCAGAGTGATTTCTTTTTTCTTAAAGAAAAAAACACTTTATGCCTTTAGATCCAAAGACAGCATCCCCAGAACCTCAATCTAAGATTCTCAAAGCTTTAAAAGGGGTAATGAATGTGCCTTCATGCTAGCTTACTAGAACATCAGGTTAAAATTGTTGCCCAACAATAGCAAAACCAGTTCTAGAACATCCTCCTACATGAACTCAAACTTGTGATCAAACAGGTTGTCTTGATGCTGGTCTGGAGATCAGGCCATGCCCAGGAAGGCAAATAAATTTAAATTAAGGAGTAATTCCTGAGTGCTTGATTTGTAAATGAGTTAAATCAACATTTCTTTTTTTAAAAACCCAGGATTAAGACCTTTACAGTGGTTTTTGCTTTATATCCAATTATCCACTAATTCAGTATTAAAAATACTTTGATAATGTCTGCTAGATACCAGCTGCTCTGCTAGATCTTGAGTAAAACCTGCTTCCTGTTTTTAAAGATTCTAAGCAATTGAGGATGAGAGCAATGGCAACGCTAGAACTACGTGCTCAAATGACATTCTCTATTCAGGGGCCTCTTTGTTCCAGTTCTCTCTGTCTGTGTAACAAGCTACCTCCAAACAATTTATTATTATCTTTTGTGGTCTTGTGGGCTGACTGAGTTCAGATCAGCACTTCTTGCTTGGTATCTCTGAGTCAGTTGCAGCTGTAGGTCAACTGGGACCACAGTCATCTGAGGACTCAGCTAGGTTAGACAACTCAGATGGCTCATTTACCTGGCTGGCGGTTAATGATGAACTTTGGTCAGCAGCACAGCTGAGGCTGCCATCTGGAGTACCTACTTGGGACTTCTCCATATGGTCTGGGCTTCTCACAAAATGAAAGCTGAGTTATGAGAGGAAGCAGACCAGGAACAACGTTCCAAGAGACAGGAACAGAACTGTTGGGCCAGGAAAGGAGATTGGGTGAAACTTCCCCAGTGTTACTTCTGCCATGTTCTACTGGTCAGAGAAGTAACAGGGCCTTCCTAGATTCTAGGAGATGGAGAAACAGGTTCCATTTCTTTCTTCTGTTTGTTTTTTAAAAACTTGTTATTTTATATTGGAGTATAGCTGATGAACAATGTTGTGATCATTTCAGGTGGACAGCAAAGGGACTCAGCATATGTATACATATATGCATATAACCATTCTCCTCCAAGCTCCTCTTCCATCCAGCCTGCCCCATAACATTGAACAGAGTTCCCTGTGCTATACTGTAGGACCTTGTTGGTTACCCATTTTAAATATAGCAGTGTGGACATCAGACTGCATCTCTCAATGAGGGAGGGACAAGGTCCCACTGCACAAGAGCAAGAGGGTGGGGTGGGAGATCTCACTGCAGCAATCTTTGGAAAGTCAATCTACCATATTGGAATAGTGATGATATTCTGACAGGAGCTTGCGCCAAGCCTTGTAAGAAGGAGGAGAGGGTGCAAAAGAATAACATGTATTGCTCTTGCCTCTGAGGTGGTTGTTGGCAATGCTAAACACTTGAGAGAATGAATTAAGATACTTCCAAAACCACATACCTGTCAGTACAGAGAAACACACAGGCAGCTCCCAGTTCATAACAGAAAAACTCTTCTGAAAAGTATAAACTCTTTGTAAAAATCTCAACTGGGAGCCTGATTTAGACTATTTAAAGGGGGAAAAAGTATAATCAGTTATGTATCAATCCCAAATTCCTGATCAATCTTCCAAAGTGAAAGTGAGTGTTAGTTGTTCAGTCGTGTCCAACTCTTTGCAACCCCATGGACTGCAGCCTACCAGGCTCTTCTGCCCCGGGATTCTCCAGGCAAGAATACTGGAGTGGGTAGCCTTTCCCTTCTCCAGGGGATCAATCTTTAAGTCAAAACTAAAACACTGCTGGGACTCCCTGATGGCCCAAAGGTTAAGAATCCGAGCTTCCACTGCAGGGAGCATGAGTTAAATCCCTGGTTGGGGAACTAAGAGCCTGCAGGCTGTACAGTGCAGCCAAAAAAACCAAACAAACAAAAAACCACTGTAATATATCTATATATAAATGACAACCAATCATATTAGGATGTAAAATGCTTAAAACGTTTCTTGGTCATCAATTAATATGAATGTTTATAAGCAGCTGCTTGTGTTAAGAACGGTGACTAAGATTCTATCCTACTTACAAGTGAACAAGTTAGTCTTGCCACAGTTTTGTGGAGGCTGACCAAAAACAAATCTCCTGGGTTAGTGACAAAGGCCAGTTTATCCCTCAGAGCAAGAGCAGTAGCCAGAGAACTATCATTTTCTTACATCATTTCTCTGACTCCAGTTCCTACAGGTGACATAGCAAGGGCCAGGTGATGCCTCAACATGCTGTGAGTCACGTTCCAGGAGAGGAGCCTCAAGCTTTAGGAAACTCCAGTTTTGGATAATGGACAGCAAGCAAACCCATTGCCCAGGCTTTGCCCCAGAGGAAGATATTGTCTTTATTATACTGCACAGCAAACAAAACTTTTGTTCCTATCTCCAGCTTCCCAGGCTATATTATGCTCGAAAATATAGTGTGGAACAAAAGCCTGTTGGTGCCTTTGCTCACAAGACATGAAGAAGTATGAGCAACACATGGAGAATTATCTCCTTGCATTTTGTGCACCATCAAATGCTAGTTCCTAGATCAATCGCTGAATTGTGTGCCCCTTTCGTTGACATTTGACATTTTCAAAATATCTATATGGAATTCACTTGCCTTAGAATATGACAGGAGACTTTCCCTGAATGTCACTTTTTCATTCAGTTTCAAATCAGAAATAGAATTGAAAAGACACATTCTTTTTCAGTTACCAATGCACTGAAAGCTGAGGCCATGAAAGGGGATGGTGACATCATCTAAACACCTACATCTAAACATTCCTGAACTCACTCATTCATTTATTCAATAAATAATTACTGAGGCTATGAGGGTTTGGGAACTAGAAAAGATAATGTTTCCTGCTGTATTGGAGCTTATGTTCTAGTGGAAGAGGCAGACATTAAACAAATAATTACACAATTAATTGTTTATTAGAATTGTGGTAAGTGCTCTCAAAGAGAGAAAACTAATCTTGCCTGGGGAGCTGGGGAAGGTTTATCACAGAGCAGCAGGTTAAAAGATGAGTGGTACTTAATTAGGCTTGGAGAAGGCAATGGCACCCCACTCCAGTACTCTTGCCTGGAAAATCCCATGGACGGAGGAGCCTGGAAGGCTGCAGTCCATGGGGTCGCGAAGAGTCGGACACAACTGAGCAACTTCACTTCACTTTCACTTACTTAGGCAACGAAGACTGAGAAGAGTGAAAAGAGAGCTGAGGACAATCCCTGAAGATAAAACCTGAAAGAACACCATTATTTAAGGAAAAATAGAGGAAGAGAATGGAGAAGGGAATGGCAATCTACTCCAGCATTCTTGCCTGGAGATTCCCATGAACAGAGGAGCCTGGTGGACTACAGTCCATGTGGTCGCAAAGAGTCGGACACAAGTGGACGACTAAACTCCACCAGAGGAAGAGACGCCCACAGAGAAGATTAAAAAGGAGGAGTTAAACACGTCGGAGGAAAATTAATATCCTAAAAAAATTGTCCAAAACTTTGGAAGTAAGGTGAAGAGAGTGACTGTGTGTTCTTTCTCTGTTTTTAACATTTTTAATACCACCCCCACCCCAGCCATGCCAGGCAGCATGTGGGATCTTAGTTCCCCAATCCTGGATCAAACCTGTATCCCCTGAACTGGAAACTTGAAGTCATAAACATGGGACCGCCAGGGAAGTCCTCACACGTTCTATCAGTGTTACGGTGAAGCACTATCTAACAGATCTACCCAAGAATTACTCAATTTTTGAGGAGGTTGTACTCCTATGTTTGGCTTTGCTCTTTATTATTAATTAAGGAATGACTGAGACTTTGTTAAGTTACTTGCTAATATGTTGATTATCTCTGGTAGAGATTTGAATAATTTCTTTCCAGTAGAAATGATACACTGGTAAACTGGCTGAGGGAAGAAGGATTGGCTTACAAAGTTCTTGAATATTTAACAATCAGCTGATATGACCCAACTTCAGCACAACACCTGGCAATCTCAAAAGTTATGGTTTATTACTTTGTAGGGCATTTACATTAACCAATTTGTCTTTAACCTAGCAATGTTATTCTAAAATTCTTTTTTTTTAAAAAAGATTATATAGACTCTGCTTTCTTAAAATACTGTTTGTGCCAACTCTTCCATGTTACTGGTTTCCTCATTAATTAATGAATTGATTCCTTTTTGATATATTTTCATTTTAGATCTGTGTTTAAGTCATGTTTTTAACCTTTTTTGAAACTTATATTTTTATCCTAAGAGTGTAGCTTCGTGGAAGCCAAGGTAATCGGTTATATTCACAAATAATGGTGTGTCACAATGGAAACCACTTCACACCCACTGGGATGGCTAGATGAAAAAGTCAGATAATAACAAGCATTGACAGGATGTCAAGAAATCAGAACTCTCATACAGTGTTGGTGGGAATGTAAAATGATGTGGCTGCTTTGGAAAACAGCATGTCAGTTCTTCAAATGATTAAGCATACAGTTACTATATGGTCCAAATGTTCTACTCCTAGATGTATACCTGAGAGAAATGAAAACATATGCCCACGCAAAAACTTGTACCATACACAAATATTTCAGTTCAGTTCAGTTCAGTCGCTCAGTCTCATCTGACTCTTTGCGACCCCATGAACCGCAGCACACCAGGCATTTAGAGCAGCATTATTCATAATAGCTAAAAGGTGTACACAACCCAAATGCCCATCAATTCATGAATGGATAAACAAATGTGTTCAGTTCAGTTCAGTTCAATCGCTCAGTCGTGTCCGACTTTTTGGGACCCCATGAATTGCAGCGCACCAGGCCTCCCTGTCCATCACCAACTCCCGGAGTTCACTCAGACTCATGTCCATCGAGTCAGTGATGCCATCCAGCCATCTCATCCTCTGTCGTCCCCTTCTCCTCCTGCCCCCAATCCCTCCCAGCATCAGAGTCTTTTCCAATGAGTCAATTCCTCGCATGAGGTGGCCAAAGTATTGGAGTTTCAGCTTCAGCATCAGTCCTTCCAGTGAATATTGGATTTTCATGTCATTTAGGATGAACTGGTTGGATCTCCTTGCAGTCCAAGGGACTCTCAAGAGTATTCTCCAACACCACAGTTCAAAAGCATCAATTCTTCAGCACTCAGCCTTCTTCACAGTCCAACTCTCACATCCATACATGACCACTGGAAAAACCATAGCCTTGACTAGACGGACCTTTGTTGGCAAAGTAATGTCTCTGCTTTTGAATATGCTATCTAGGTTGGTCATAACTTTCCTTCCAAGGAGTAGCGTCTTTTAATTTCATGGCTGCAATCACCATCTGCAGTGATTTTGGAGCCCCCAAAAATAAAGTCTGACACTGTTTCCACTGTTTCGTCATCTATTTCCCATGAAGTGATGGGACCAGATGCTATGATCTTAGTTTTCTGAATGTTGAGATTTAAGCCAACTTTGTCACTCTCCTCTTTTAATGGAATATTATTCATTGATGAAATGAAGTACTAATACATGCTGTAACTTCGATGAATCTTGCAACCACCATGCTAAGTGAAGGAAGCCAATCACAAGAGTCCACATATTATGTGATTCCTTTCATATGAAAAGTAAAAAGATAGAAAGTAGATTAATGATTGCCTAGGGATGGGGGTGGAAGATTGAGAAAAAGGGGAATGACAGATGAAGGGTATTAGGTTTCTTTGTCAGGTGATGAAAACCTGACTTTCATCATACATATTTGTATACATTTGTGCTGCTGCTAAGTCACCTCAGTCGTGTCCGACTCTGTGCGACCCCTTAGACGGCAGCCCACCAGGCTCCCCCGTCCCTGGGATTCTCCAGGCAAGAACACTGGAGTGGGTTGCCATTTCCTTCTCCAATGCATGAAAGTGAAAAGTCAAAGTGAAGTCACTCAGTTGTGTCCGACTCTTAGCGACCCCATGGACTGCAGCCCACCAGGCTCCTCCATCCGTGGGATTTTCCAGGCAAGAGTACTGGAGTGGGGTGCCATTGCCTTCTCCAATACATTTGTGAGTATACTACAAATCCCCCTGGAGGAGGGCATGGAAACCCACTCCACTATTCTTGCCTGGAGAATCCCATGGACAGAGAAGCCTAGTGGGCTACAGTCCACAGGGTTGCAAAGAGCTGGACATGACTGAAGTGACTTAGCATGCACGCACATACTAAAAACCACTGAATTGTACACTTTAAATGGGTGAATTATATCTGAATTTAAAAAAAGAGAAGAATGGTCTGGTTCATAGTGTTTAATGCTCAAAGGAATCAACAAGGAAAAGAATAGCAAAGTGGGAGGTGCAGAGAGAGACGACTTTTTCAGGAAGTTTGGCTGTGAAGGGGAAAGTCTATGATGGAGGAAATATTGAGGAAATATTTTTTTTTAAGATTGAAGAGGAGGGCTTCCCTTGTGGCTCAGGGTAAAGAAACCCTCCTGCCAGTGCAGAAGACATGGGGTTGATCCCTGATCCAGGAAGAGCCCACATGCGGCAGAGCAACTAAGTCCATGCAACACAACTATTGAGTCTGCACCTAGAAGCCCACTCACTCTAGAGTCAGTGTTCTGCTACAAGAGAAGCCACCACAACGAAGAGCCCATGCACCTCAATGGAGAGTGGCCCCTGCTTGCTGCAACTACAGAAAAGCATGTGCAGGAATGAAGACCCAGCATAGTAAAAAATAAATAAATAAAATTTAAAAAAAAGATTGAAGAGAAACTATTTTTAAAGATGTCAGTAGAGGGGGAAAAATTGGAAAGGGATTTATTGATAGAAGAGGTCCTGGAAATGACAGGAGTAGGAAAATCCAGGGTACAGGTGAAGGGCACAGTCTTGGGGAACACCTCTTTTGGTGGAGTGGTAGGGATGGAGAGAGGCAGGTAGATGTCTAGGTCGATTCGTAGGAAGGTGAGGAAGTTCGATGATGGCTTCTAGGCTGCTATAAGGAGAAGGCCATGGCACCCCACTCCAGTACTCTTGCCTGGAATATCCCATGGATGGAGGAGCCTGGTGGGCTGCAGTCCATAGGGTCGTGAAGAGTCGGACACAACTGAGCGACTTCTCTTTCACTTTTCACTTTCATGCATTGGAGAAGGAAATGGCAACCCACTCCAGTGTTCTTGCCTGGAGACTCCCAGGGACGAGGGAGCCTGGTGGGGTGCTGTCTATGGGGTTGCACAGAGTTGGACACCACTGAAGTGACTTAGCAGCAGCAGGCTGCTATAAAGTAGATTGGACCATATACCCCCCAAAAATTGCTCCCAAAGCACTGTTGATTCGTTGTTGATTCATTTAGATTTCACTGACATTTTCATGGAGAGATGGAGAAAAACAACAAAAAGTTCCCATTAGATGTGTCTATTCTCTCTCCCAAACCATTCCTACCTCACTGACTATTCCTAATCTCCCTCAACAATCCGTCCCCTGCCCTGGTCTCCATCCCCTCTACTATCCCCATCAGTAAACACTCAGCATCTTCCACTAGTAAGTTCAGTTCAGTCGCTCAGTCATGTCCGACTCTTTGCGACCCCATGAATCGCAGCACGCCAGGCCTCCCTGTCCATCACCAACTCCCGGAGTTCACTCAGACTCACGTCCATCGAGTCAGGGATGCCATCCAGCCATCTCATCCTCTGTCGTCCCCTTCTCCTCCTGCCCCCAATCCCTCCCAGCATCAGAGTCTTTTCCAATAAGTCAACTCTTCGCATGAGGTGGCCAAAGTACTGGAGTTTCAGCTTCAGCATCAGTCCTTCCAATGAACACCCAGGACTGAT
>NW_011495048.1:10865697-10880914 GCF_000754665.1 Bison bison bison
TCCTTGCAGTCCAAGGGACTCTCAAGAGTCTTCTCCAACACCACAGTTCAAAAACATCAATTCTTTGGCGCTCAGCTTTCTTCACAGTCCAACTCTCACATCCATACATGACTTCTGGATAAACCATAGCCTTGACTTGATGGACCTTTGTTGGCAAACTACTGTCTCTGCTTTTGAATATGCTATCTAGGTTGGTAATAACTTTCCTTCCAAGGAGTAAGCATCTTTTAATTTCATGGCTGCAGTCACCATCTGCAGTGATTTTGGAGCCCAGAAAAATCAAATCTGACACTGTTTCCCCATCTATTTCCCATGAAGTGATGGGACCAGATGCCCTGATCTTTGTTTTCCGAATGTTGAGCTTTAAGTCAACCTTTTCATTCTCCTCTTTCACTTTCATCAAGAGGCTCTTTAGCTTCTTTTCACTTTCTGCCATAAGGGTGGTGTCATCTGCATATCTGAGGTTATTGATATTTCTCCCAGCAATCTTGATTCCAGCTTGTGTTTCTTCCAGCCCAGTGTTTCTCATGATGTACTCTGCATAGAAGTTAAATAAGCAGATGACAATATACAGCCTTGATGTACTCCTTTTCTTATTTGGAACCAGTCTGTTTTTCCATGTCCAGTTCTAACTGTTGCTTCCTGACCTGCATATAGGTTTCTCAAGAGGCAGGTCAGGTGTTCTGGTATTCCCATCTCTTTCAGAATTTTCCACAGTTTGTTATGATGCACACAGTCAAAGGCTTTGGTATAGTCAATAAAGCAGAAATAGATGTTTTTCTGGAACTCTCTTGCTTTTTCGATGATTGAGAAGAGCCACCACTCGCCCGAGGTCAGGGCGGCGGCCTAGAGGAGCAACCCCACGTCCAAGGAGCGACGGCTGCATGGGTGCAGGAGGGGCGAGAGGAGCTACTCCACATTCAAGGTCAGGAGGGGCGGCCATGAGGAGATACTCCTCATCCAAGGTAAGGAGCAGCAGCTGCGCTTTGCTGGAGCAGCCATGAAGAGATACCCCATGTCCAAGGTAAGAGAAATCCAAGTAAGATGGTAGGTGTTGCCAGAGGGCATCAGAGGGCAGACACACTGAAACCATAATCACAGAAAAATAGTCAATCTGATCACACAGACCACAGCCTGGTCTAACTCAATGAAACTAAGCCATGCCCTGTGGGGCCACCCAAGACGGGCGGGTCATGGTGGAGAGGTCTGACAGAATGTGGTCCACTGGAGAAAGGAATGGCAAACCACTTCAGTATTCTTGCCTTGAGAACCCCATGAACGGTATGAAAAGGCAAAATGATAGGATACTGAAAGAGGAACTCCCCAGGTTGGTAGGTGCCCAATATGCTACTGGAGATCAGTGGAGAAATAACTCCAGAAAGAATGAAAGGATGGAACTAAACCAAAAATGATACCCAGTTGTGGATGTGACTGGTGATAGAAGCAAGGTCTGATGCTGTGAAGAGCAGTATTGCATAGGAACCTGGAATGTTAGGTCTATGAATCAAGGCAAATTGGAAGTGGTCAAACAGGAGATGGCAAGATTGAACATTGACATTTAAGAATCAATGAACTAAAATGGACTGGAATGGGTGAATTTAACTCAGATGACCATTATATCTACTACCGTGGGCAGGAATCCCTTAGAAGAAATGGAGTAGCCATGATGGTCAACAAAAGAGTCCAAAATGCAGTACTTGGATGCAATCTCAAAAACGACAGAACGATCTCTGTCCATTTCCAAGGCAAACCACTAGTAAGACAAAACCCCAAAACTTGTTAGATGGTCCTTGGGGTGGATCTTAAGCCAGCTTATCTCATCTAGGTTATACCTTTTTGAGACTAAAAGCTAAGAACTCTGTTCCCCAAAAATGAGTAGCTTGCCAACATCTCTAGGGGCATCACTGGACTCCCTCCCAGAGTCCCAGGGCTCCCTGCATCCCTGAAAGCTGGCCATTCACCTCTGCTTGACCATGTCGGGGAAATGGAGTCCTTAAGTAAATCTGTTCTCTGGAATGACAAATAACTCAAGATCTCTTCCATACCACTGCTTTTCCTATATTTGAGAACTGTCATCATAACTCTTTTGGTTTTCTGATTTGTCTAAATAGCCTTATTGTCTTCAGTTACTCTTTTTAAGAAATATTTATTTATTTATTTGGCTGTGTCAGGTCTTAATCGCAGCACATAATCTTTCTACAACACGTGGGATCTTTCATTGAGGCCCATGGACTCCTTAATTGTAGTGCGTGGGCTTAGTTGCTCTAAGGCATGTAGGATTGTCGTTCTCCGACCAGGGATGGAACCCAGATCCCCTGCATTGCAAGGGAGATTCTTAACCACTGGACCACCAGGGAAGTGTCTTCAGCTATTTCTTAACATGATTATTGTTTCACAATTTTCATCAGCCTCCACACTTTTCACCAGATTTAAGACCAGTTTTCAGAGGCTTTTTAAAATGTGATACGCTCAGTGAAATTCTACTTCACACCCATCCGACTAGGAAATCTGACAGTGCTAAGTGTGGCAAATTGCTATTGGGTAAATCAGTTGAAGGATATATCCATTCAATGGAATACTACACAGGAGTAAAAGTCAAGGAACCTGAGTTACATGTATTGATACAGATACATCTGACAAATGTAATGTTGAGCAAAGTGGCAGAAGGATACATATGGTATGATTTTGTTTATATTAAAATATAAAAACATGGAAAGCATCTTTATATATGTAGTTTATTTTTTTATATAAATATAAAAATATGTGTGAATAACAAATACCAAATTTGACATAGTGAGGCCCTCTGGAAACAGGAGGAGGATGGAATGAGATCTACATACAAGTGTTTTCAACTGTTGGCACAGTTTTACTTAAGTAGGGAATACATAGGTGTTTCTGGTATTGACTGTAATGTAAAAATAAACAAAAGTGTATCCAAGATTGGCAATATGTGTTGAAAGCCTCAAAATTGTTTATACTCTTTATCTGCTATATAAGAAATTTCCCTAGGGAAACAATAAAAATGTACACAAATATATAAATGGATGGTTTTGGTGGCTTTATAACAGGGAAGAAATTACAATCTAAAAGTTTAACTCTAATGGTGTAGTCCAAGATTATGTTCCATCCACATGATAGATGGATAAAATGTAGCCATTAAAATCTTTGTGTTAGTGGAGTATGTGGTGGCCTGGGAAAGTGCTGACCACTTATTATAGTTTTTTAAAGAAGGATGTCACAGGGACTTCCCTGGTCGTCCAGTGGCTAAGACTGTGCCCTCAATGGAGGGGGCCTGGGTTCGATTCCTGGTCAGGGAACAAGATCCCACATGCTGCAGCTAAGACCCAGTGCAGCCAAATAAGATAAATTAAAAACAGATGTCACAAAGTAATACATACTATATGATTTCAGTTAAAAAAATGAAGATATATGGGCATGAGGAATGCAGAAATTGTGATATAGTCCTGCAATACTATACAAAATAACAATGAAAAGAAATGAATTAGCCCTCATGTATCAGCTACATAGAGCTCAAAACTATAAAGCTGAGCAAAAAGTTTACAAAAATGATGTATAACATATGCTGCCACTTATAAAAGGATTAAAAGCATACAAAATGGTATCACATCTTGACTGTGGATAGGTACTGTTCGTAATACACTTAGAATAGTTCCTGGCACATAATAAGTACTTGCAGTGGGTTGTATTTTCCAAGATGGCCACAGCAAGATTTCTCATCTTACATTGTGACATTTACACTCTTCCCATCAAAAAAAGGGAGTGTCTGTGTTTTCTCTTCTTGAATCTGGATAGGCAGAAATAATGCCATGTGCTTCCAAACACAGGTCAAAAGAAGTGATACAACTTCTACTTGGTCCTCTTGGAATCTAGCCACCATGCTGTGAAGAAGCCCGGGCTACATGAAGAAGCTGCATGTAGGCGTTCTAGCTGATAGCCTTAGATGATGTCTTAGCCAACAGTCAGCACAGCCACCAGATCTGTAAGTGAGAAAGCCTTCAATATGACTCCAGTCCCAGCTGCCATCTGACTGTAACCTTACGAGAGAACTGCCCAGCGGAGTCCAGTCAACCCTCAGACCCGTGAGAGATAATAATACAATTATTGTTGTTACTTTAGTCCACTAAGTTTAGGGGTGACTTGTAATGCAGCAACAGAGAACTATAAGGTGTATATAGGTACTTATTAAAATAAATAAAATAGAAAATTAGAAAAACAGAGACAGAAAGTGTCTCTGCTTTTCTGATAACCTGCCAACTTAATGATAATAAATACATATCAGAAGGAAAGGAAGAAGATTTAGACTGCAGAGAAATTAATGTTAGTCTTTTAAATACAAATAAAAAAATACCTTGAAGAAAGATATAATTATCATTTGTTAATTCTAGGTTTGAAAGTTTTTATTTAAAAAATTATCCATTTTCCTCCTAACCCCCAATACACATATACCTCTCCAAAAAAGTAGATACAGGTCTACGAAAGGGTCTCTAAAGCTATCAGTTTTGATCAGATGCTGTGTCACTAGTCAGAGGAGCCCTGGAGCCTTGAAAGACTTCTCAGGGTGGGGAAGGGCGTGTGGGCTGAAAGGATAACAAGGAGGCCAGGAGGAGGGCTAAATCAGCACAGCCTCCTTTACAATCCATGACGGAATGTGAGAGGGTGATCTCATCTCTCATTACAGACTACTGCACATCTCAGCTAGGCTCACTCATCTCTGATACAAGAATGATAATAACATACAGCTCCTCCTGGAATTTGATGAAGGAATGTGGAGGCACCAGAGAGAGGAGATATTCCTCAACACCCCTTAAACATAGGGACCCAGCCAGCGTATCACAGACATTTTACAAAGGGCACCTTTTTGTATTGCATAAGATATGAAATGAAGTGACTCCTACAGGGAAACAATTAAGGGGGCTAGAAAAGCAGAAGAATGGAAACTCATTCTCCATCAAAGAGCTGGTCTTTGCAGGTGAAAATGTGCAACTTCACATTTTCAAGTAGAGCAGCTCAAAAGAACAGAACAGGATTATTCTGCAGCCTAAGAAAAATAGATGAATCCAATCATCTCTGGAGAAGATAGCCCAGTTGCTGAAAGAATCCCTACAGCGGCATTCTCAAACTATCTTCACTGAAGAACCAGCTTTTTTTCATTTCCGATCCAACATCTATTGACACCCTTGCCAAATGAAATGAAAATAAAGTACTAGAAAGAACAATCACATGCTTAGATTTCTGTGAAACTTCCTAGATGCTTACTCTCAATTCCCATGCTTATGTTGTCATGGACAAGTAACAGTTAGCCAACTGGTCTTGGTCAGTGGATCCCACCTTGAATAGCACAGCCCTACAAGGCTCTGTCTTAGACAGCAAATCTACCACTGTCCGTTTTCACAATAAATGTTGTTTAGTCACTAAGTCATGTCTTACTCTTTTGTGACCGATGGACTGTAACCTGCCAGGCTCCTCTGTCCATGGGATTTTCCAGGCAAGAATACTGGAGTGGGTGGTCATTTCCTTCTCCAGGGGATCTTACCAACCTGGGGATCGAAACCACATCTCCTGCGTTTCCTGCATTGGCAGGTGGATTCTTTATCACTGAGCCACTGCGGAAGCCCTTCATAATGAATAGGGCTCTTGTAAATGAAGTACAGAAATGAACTACTATAGAAAGGTGGGAATTCAACATTTATGTTTATTTTTCATTGCCACCTTGGAGGAAATTGGCTCATTCTTAGCAAATATATTTTAAATTGTTTTAGTGGAAGAAATTAGGACAGGTTGGAATTTTGTAAAACTCTGTCTCAAGTCTTAAATATAGAATATGACTGTCCAGAATCTCAGGAGGCAAGCTACTTGTCTTACCTGGCAATTTCTATTAATTGATCCACCAATTAAGGGAGTCGGACAGACAGAGCACCCTGAGAGTTAATCTAGAGCGTGGATTTTCAAAACTGATGAACATAAAATTTCACTGCTCTTGACACACCTCACACCTGCCTAACTCTGGACCAGGTGCTCCTATTTCCCAAGACAACCTCCAAGACAATGCATCTAGTCAAGGTGGCAAGGAAAGGAGTGAGTTTCATTCCAGGACCTGCATTTGGGGCTTAATGAGGCATACAGGATTATTGTTTATAACACAGTCACAATATGCAATTTACAACGTGATTAAATCTTGCCCCAGAAGGGTGCACATGGATCCATGCCCCATGATGCCCCAATTACTTAGAAGATTTTCTTCTTTTCTGCCATAATTTGCTCTCCAGTGACCAAAAACGAAAACAAACAACAAAAAAAAGGATTTGAACTACTCTGAGTTCAAGGTCATTATGGCCTTTGTTTTCTCCCAATTCAATGGTAGCAGAAACAAAGTCTCAGCTTAAAAAGTAAAAAAAAAAAGAAAGAAAGAAAGAAAGAAAATAACCTCCTCCTGAACCCCCAGATGTGGCCATGCAGATTTTGATCTTTGGGTTGTCATCCTTGGTAACTTAATATCCTTTCATTCCCTTAGACTTTACCTTTATATGATTGTTATTCTTTGAAGGTATTTTTAGTTACTGTACAGATTCTTCCCAGCTCTTTGGGCTGGGCAGTATTGTTATTATATCCACTTTCTGTGGCAGTAGTAACAATATTTGGCTTAGGTGCCATGGGTCTAAATGAGGAATGAACCAATCAGAAGCGACACTGGCAGGGAACTCCCAGTGTAGCTGAAGCAGAGCCCAGGAGGAAAACTGGCCCAACCCATTGTGAGAGGAGGAAATAGATGGTTAGGAAAACTATGCCTCTTGGTCACACAGTCAATATTTTCCACTTCACTTCCAAGCCAACCCTCCTCTTCTCTCCCATCACATTTCCTACCACTTTAAAATAATGTCAAAGGTCCAGAATGAGCACAGAAGATGGTAGATAAGTTTCTTTCATGTCATGTAAAAAGAAAGGAAGAAAGGAAGGATGAAGGGGAAGAGAGAGACAGAAAGAAAAGGAAATATCAGAGCCCCATAGTCAGCATTCTTTATGAGAAGTGGAAATGTAACCGCATTGTGATCAACTGTTTTCAAACATCAATTGTTCAGGTTGATTGTAATTTCTCCATCTATTTTGTCTGTGTAGTGCTAGGTTTTTCAACAGTGGTGCTATTGACATTTGACACTGTGAGCCACATAATTCTTTCTTGTGAGGGCCGTCCTGTGCATCGTAGGACGTCTAGCGCCATCCTGACTTCCACCTATGACATATTAATAGCACCCTGGAGTTGCGACAACTAAAACTGTCTCCAGACACTGCCAAACGCCTCCAACCGTTCTCCAGTTGAGACCCACTAGTACAGTGTGCTTGTTCTAAACGTGTTTTCAAACTCAATTTATTTTATGCCCAAAGATCAAAAGTTGCAGCCTAGAGAAGAAAACATAAGATTCTTTTTTTTTCTTGTCTTTTTTTTTAATTGGAGGATAATTGCTTTAAATGTTGTGTTGGTTTCACAACATGAATCATCCCTAAGTATACATGTATCCCCTTCCTCTTGTGTCTCCCTTTCACCCCTGCCCAAGATTCTTGCAGTAAGAGAATTCTATACAAAATGTGTAAACAATAAGTTCCCGCTGTACAACACAGGGAACTATATTCAATACGATGTGATAAACCATAATGGAAAAGAACGTGAAAAAGAATATATATATATGCATAACTAAATCACTTTGCTATACAGCAGAAATTAACACATTTTAAGTCAACTATACATCAATAAAATAAAATTTTAAAAAGAGAACTCTATAAATTGATCAAAAATTTCCCCAGGATCTTCTCTGACTGGATTTTGAATGCAAATTGAATCATTAAATCAGACAGGTAGCCAAGAGTGGAAAACTATCTTTGAACTGGATGTTTCACAGACCTAACTATTAATACATTCATCTACCTATTATGATGCATAGAATGCCATTTCTTGATATTTTTCTAACATTTTCAATAATTTCTTGTTTGTTTTAGATATAACTTTTTTCTTTCACTTTTTCTTAAGTAAAATAATGACATTATCTGAGGAATTTACACAAATTCTTTTTAATTTTTTTTATACAAAAGTAATTTTCAAAATACTTTGATAGGATTGAAAAGTGCTCAGTAAGAAATATACCTTTCAGCTTGCCCTATGCCTACACGCATAGCTGCATAACAGCCAAGAGGTGGGATTAACTTAAATGCTCATCCACAGTTGGACAAAGTGGATAAACAAAATGTGAAATATAAATACAGTGGAATATTATTCAGCCTTAAAAAGAAAAGAAACGGACACAAGCTACAGCACTGATGAACTCAAGGACATTATGCTAAGTGAAATAAGCCCATCACAAGAGGACAAATATTGTACTGTTCCACTTATATGAGGTACCTGAAATAATCAAAGCCATAGCCACATAAAGTAGAATGGCAATTGCCAGTGGCTGGAGGAAGGAGGTATTGAGAGTTTTTATTTAATGGGCACAGGGTTTCTCTCTGGGAGAATAAAAAAAAGGATGGAGCTAGATAGTGGGGATGGTTTGCACAACAAGGCACCAAATGCCAACAAACAGCACACTTACAGTGAGAAAACTGATACATTTTGTGATGTGCATTTTACCACAATGAAAAAATTAAATTGGAACATCAGCAATATAAAAAAACTAAAATATGTACATAAAAAATGTGCAACCGTAATACTGAATACCTCATTCACAGAAAGCACTTTTCTCTGGGGCAAAGTGCATGACATCGCTGTGATATACAGGGACACACCCATTGCTCCTTGGAGTTTGTTAAATGTGTTTCCAGACATTCTGCTGGACGGTCCTGTGGCCAATCCAGCTATTTCAGTTACCACTGAAATCCAATTGCTGAGGCAAGTCAACCCCATATAAACTCTCTACGCTCATACAGACATTTCAAAAGTAAGCTCTGCCCTCTCTATGCTTTTTCCTCAGAGTGCCAATTAAGTCTCAAAAACTATTCAGATCATTAAGAGCTGAGAATGAATCTTGTTTCTCTCACCCACTGCTGCAAGAGGGAGCAGCATCCCTTTTCTTTATTTTTAAAAATTTATGTATTTTATCTGTATTTATATTTGGCTGCACCGGGTCTTCGTTGTTGCACTCGGGTTTTCTCTAGTTGCAGTAAGTGTGTGGGCTGCTTCTTGTGGTCGCTTCTCGTGTTGTAGAGCACAGGCTCTAGGGTGTGTGAGTTTCAGTAGTTGCAGCACATAGGCCATAGTTATTACAGTTTGTGGGCTCTAGAGCATGGGCTCAGTAGCTGTAGTGCACAGGCTTAGCTGCCCTGTGACATGTGAAATCTTTCCAGACCAGGGATCGAACTTGTGTTCCCTGTTTTGGCAAGTGGATTCTTAACCACTGTACCACCAGAGAGATCCCCCACTTCTTTTCATTGCCCCAAACCCTATTATTAAATATCTGACATCGTGGAATCGATTTGTTCTGTTAATAATAGAAAAAAATTAGTGTATATCTTTAGTAAAGTATGTTGTGGACAAAATGATACTCTATTCTAGTTAATGAAATAAAAAGTTGGAAAAGAGAGTTGTCATATGTGGGATGAAGTGCAATCACTATCCAAACATTTCTATTTAAAACAGGACACTTATTGCCTGGCTGCTGTCAGCATAAACACCCTACTTCTATCACCAATCTTCATCCAGGTCGGTATCAGTTAGCATGTGCACATTCCTATGCCAGAGTCTTTGTTTTGGAATAGGATGTGGAGAGGAAGTCTGGGGACAGGGTGAGGCTGGAATTAAGGAATTGGAGAATGGAAGGAAATGAAAGGGCTTCCAGCATCCATCTAGTTCCCTGGACTGGTTTTGAGCTCACTAGTGAGAGAGGTTTAGAGGCAGAATTTGATGGCACTATTCAAGAGGGGCTTTGGGAGACCTGTCAATAACAGGGAAGGACGAGGTGGAGGCTCCTTCCTCCCCCTTCTGTTTGCTTCAGCACTGTTCTCAGGCTCTGAGAACCTGGAAATGTTGGGGAAACCCAGAATCCACAGCTGAGGGGTGGAAATCAGAGGGTACCACCATGAGGCTAAGACAGCAGCAGTGGATAGGGGATCCAAATCTGGAGAAGATGGAGGAGGAAGTCATAACAGGCACTATTGAAACATTCCCGTTATTAACAGTAATGCTGGGTCACTAAGAAGTGAAAACATATTTTATCCATGGAACTGAATTAGGTCTGAGGGCTTGAGTTAGGAATGACAAATAACAGCTAGCACAAAACCTATTAATTTCAGTTCTAGAGTTCCAGGGAAAGATGATAAATACTTTTATCCATTAAAACAATAGTAATATATTATAAAGGAATTTTTTAAGGTGTAAACTCACAAGGAAAGGAAAAATGGAAGAAGAGGCGACAGCATCACAATTTTGGAAGCCAGAAAGCAGGGAGCAAGGGATTTAACAGGACAGGGAAGCCTAAAAGTAATAAGAGAAGGTATCCTAACTAACTGGCCCAGCTGGATCGACTACAGAGAATTTCAGTCTATAAGATCCATGTATGCACTAGGAGCTTCAAATCAGATTTTCCATCTTCAGACACACTCAAATAAAGTATTATAAGATTGGGACAAGATAAGAATGCCTATTTTCACCACTTGAATTCAATATTATAACTGAAAGTTCTAGCCAGAGTCATTAGGTAAGAAGAAGAAATATATGGCATTCAAATTAGAAAGGAAGAGATAAAATTATCTATTTGCAGATGACATGACATATATATAGAAAATCCTAAAGAAATCATAAACACACACATGTTTATGAAATCATAAACATACACATACATACACACACAAAACCATTAGTGCTAAGAAATGAATACAGCAAAGTTACAAGATATAAGATCAATACACAAAAATTAGTCATAGAATTAGTCACTATACAATAGAAGTGAATAATTTAACACTGAATTAAGAAAATAATTCCATTTGCAATAAAACTAGAAAGAATAAATACTTAGGAACAAATTTAACCAAGGGAATATAAGAATTGTACACTGTAAATTTTTTAAATGCTGAGAGAAATTAAATAGCTAAATAAATAGTATGACAGCTTATGATTACGATTTGGAAAACAATATTGTCAACATGATAGTGCTACCCAAAGTGATCTACAGGTTCAGTATCAAGAGCTCAATAGCCTTTTCTGCAAAAAGAGAAAAGCTGACCCTAAAATTCAAATAGAATTATAAGTGAATCTGAATAGGCAAAACAATCATGAAAAAGAAAACAAAAAGTTTGAGGACTCACACTCCCTGTTTCTAAAACTTTCTATAAAGCTACCATAATCAAGATGATGTAGTACTGACATATTAACAGACATATAGATCAACAGAATAGAATCAAAGTCCAGAAATACATCCATACAGCTACAGTCAGCTGAATCTCGACAACTGTGACTGATTCTCAACAGTGGGGAAAAAAATAATCTCTTCACCAAACAGTGCTAGGGCAACTGGACAGTCACAGATAAAAGAAAAAAGTTAGATCCCTACCTCACATCATATTTTAAAAAGTAACTCAAAATGCATCAAAGACTTAAATGTGACTGCGAAAAGTATAAAATTCTTAGACGAAAACAAGAAAATCTGTACTACCATGGATTAAGGAATGGTTTCTTAGATATGACACCAAAAGCATTTTACAAAATAAAAAAATAGATAAACTGGACTTTGTCAAATTTAAAAACATCTCTGTATTAAAGGACACTATCAAGAAAGTAAAAAGGCAGCCTATAGAATGAGAGAAAATATTTGCAAATCACTTATCTTTCAAGGGTCTATCATCCATAACATTTGGGGTTTCACTGGTGGCTCAGTGATAAAAAAATCTGCCTGTGATGCAGGAGACCCGGGTTCCATCCCTGGGTCGAGAAGATCCCTTGGAGAAGGAAATGGCAACCCACTCCAGTATTCTTGCCTAGGAAATGCCGTGGACAGAAGAGCCTGGAGGGCTGCAGTCCATGGGGTTGCAAACAGTCGGACGTGACTGAGCGTGCACGCAGGCAGGCAGGCATCCATAATATTTAATACAAGTCTTACAACTCAATGACTAAAAAGCAAACAATCCAGTAAAAAAAAAAAAGCAGACACCTGAGGATTAACAGACATCAGAAGAAAGCTTCTAGGGTCAAAATGTGGATCAGGACAAGCAAACAGAAAGAAGAAATTGTTGGAAACAGTGATGGTGCAGGGAGAAGATATTATGTGAAATAAACACAGTATGCTACTAGTGAAAAAAGAAAACGGAGAATGGTCTTGGAAATTAAAAATAAAAAACTCTATAGAAGTTTGGAAAATGAAGTAGAGTATCAAAACTGCCATTTAAACCTGAGTTAGCCTGACCCCAAAGCCTACGAAAATAAAAGATATCTTAAATTCATTAATATTATCTAACTTGAATTATAAACTTGTATTTTCCTGTGATGAATAACAGGGCATCTTATATTGCTATGTTTATTAGAGTCTGCTTGAGTCTTTAGTTACTTCTGAATCCAGCAGATCATCTGTAGAACTAGAGGGGCAACTTACTGCTTTTATTTGTACTGGAAATATAAAAAATAACAATCATTTCTTGTTTGAATCTCTTTATGAAGTCATTGTGTGCAAATTATGGGACCCCATTCATACCAATTGCTATTGGTTAAAGCCTTACAATACATATGGGGTTTTGTTGTTTTTGCTTGGAAAATCTCACTTTGGGAAAAACATGCAATGTTTTAGAATTATGGAATTTTGGAGCTAGGAGAAATTCTAGATATCATCTAGCCTTGTGCAAATATGTGAAAAATGAAGGCAGCTGGTGACTGCATTGCTATTAGAATTCAAGTATGGTAGCTCTGAGTCCACTGCTATTTCTGCTCTATAGAACTATTGAAAGTTGGAATAGCAATAGCACTAATGCTCACATATAATTACCTCAAAATCAGGAAACAGTAAGTGGGTCATCTGCTTCAACCGTGGAATAAAATGAAAATGAGGACAGAAACACATAACTTGGTCTCCAAACTATAGTGCTGATGGCAAAGAAAGAGCAAATGTAACTTCACTTTTCCTTTGCATAATCATCAACAAGTATTTATTGAATTGTCACCAAATATGTAACAATGAATGAAGTCACTGGAATATAAACTGAAGCATAAAAATTGCTGTGTATAAGCTGTCTTTGCACTATTAAAATCATTTGGTGCAACACTCATTAATTTCAATTAATAACTAATTCATGAATTTTAAATATATATGAAGTTGAATTCCCCTCACAATTAAACCAATTACACATTGTCTTTTTGCAAGGTGTATTATATTTTATAGTGAATAAACTGTGAGAAATCATAGGGAGAGGAAATGGAGCTGGGTCTAGCATACTGAAGTAAAAAATATTTTTTCTACAATTTTTAAAATGACCTCTTATTATTACAGATACATGCAGTGAAAAATTTGAAAATGCAGATAAACAAAAATCAAAACCAGAGATTATCAGATTAGCACATATTTGAAATCTTTATCTCTGTAAAGATATATAATTTAACATATAAATTAGATTATATATTACATACTGCTTTGTAACCTCATCCTTTTTTTTTCAGACAATGTTTGCTATCTTTTCATTTTAGCTGATTTTATGTCAATATCTGGATCCCTAATTATCTTTATCATTGATCTTATTGAGGAAGATTCAGTCCAGGTTTTCTACCTCATTTGGTTATTCTGCCCTTTATATCTCTTAATTTAGCCTAGTCTATGCAGCACTGCATTAACTTAATGAAGAGACTTGGCCAGGTTTTCCATCTTTTGGTTTTTGTCTGATTGCTTGCTTGTATATATGAGTTTGGTCCTCTATCCCTTGTATTTCCTACAAACTATAAATTAGATGAAAATGCTTCATGTGTCCAATTGGACATTTTTGGCTAGACTATGTCATCAGTGATATTGGTACTTCCTTGCGTTACATCAGAAGATATAATAATATCCAAGGGCCTAAAAGAGTAGTAATTAATTGCCTGCTGTGCGCCTAGTCCCTAGTAGAACATTAGCAAGTGCCCTGGCAAAAAACAGGAGATGTGTGCCCAGAACAGTTTTTCTGGTCCTCTTTGTCTTCTCCTTTCAATTTCCAGATTCTCTATGTTCTGTCTTTGTTGTTATTAAGTAGTTTGAGAGTTTAGGTGGGGTTCTAGTGAGGAGTGATTGGGATGTTTGTGAAAGTCAGGAAGAAAGAGTAATTATTAGAAGACAGGATGAAATAATACCCAGATTTCTGGTAAGATTCCATATGGCTCCATTTTCCCTTTCCTGCTCAGTCGTGTCTGACTCTGCAACACCATGGACTATAGAGTCCATAGAATTCTCCAGACCAGAATACCAACCTAGGGATGGAACCCAGGTCTCCCGCATTGTGGGCGTATTCTTTACCAGCTAAGCCACAAGGGAAGCCCAAGAATACTTGAGTGAATAATGGAGTAAATACTGGAGTGGGTAGCCTATTCCTTCTCCAGCAGATCTTCCCAACACAGGAATTGAACCAGGGTCTCCTGCATTGTAGATGGATTCTTTACCAACTGAGCTATCAGGAAAGCCCACAGTCATTAAAGACTCTGTTTAAAATATAACCTAATAGAATCATACAACTCTTTGTAATTTATATATTTTAATTTTAAATTTATTTATTTTTTAATCGAAGGACAATTGCTTTACAGAATTGTATTGGATTCTGCCAAACATCAACATGAATCAGCCATAGGCATACATATATCCCCTCCCTCCTGAACCTCCCTCCCATCTTCCTCCCCATCCCAGCCCTCCGGGTTGTTACAGAGCCCCTGTTTGAGTTCCCTGAGACATACAGCAAATTCCCATTGGCTATCTATTTTACCTATGGTAATGTAAGTTTTCATGTTACTCTCTCCATACATCCGATCCTCTCCTTCCTTCCCCAACCCATGTCCATAAGTCTGTTCTCTATGTCTGTTTCCATTGCTGCCTTGCAAATAATTTCATCAGTACCATCTTTCTCGTGAATCATGCAACTTTTTTATTGGAAAGTCTCTGCAGGCTCTGTTCTATCTGCTATAGGATACAATGCAAATTCCCCAACATTGTACCCAGGGCTTTCAAAGCCTGCCACATCCTTACCCGTCCATTCACTCCCCACCTTGCACCCACAC
>NW_011495048.1:10881014-10887006 GCF_000754665.1 Bison bison bison
CCCGCCCATTCCCCCCCCCCCTTGCACCCACACACTCTTCACTACAGCCATATTCCGCTTGCAGTCAACCTCTGAACACACCATGTCCCTTCACAATCCTGCCTCAGATCATGACAATTTCTTCCATCTTCAATGTGATCCCCCACTTCTGGCCTAGAAGCTCCTAGTTAACTCTCCAGACCCAAAACAAATGGCCCATTGTGTAAAGCATTCTTCACTCTCCTGCATGAGGTGTTTTCTGTTTTGAGCAGATATTACCTTTGTTACTGTCTTATGCCCTTAGTGTTACATGCTTAACTTGCCTGTTGAACCAATAGGGTGAGCAAGCATCATGCATAGATTGTAATCAAAATCCTACTTTCTTTGATCCACTCTTCTTTTTTCTTTAATTTTATATAATGGAATTTTCACCTATATAGAAGTAGAGAAAAGAGTATAATAATTCCCATGTCCCCGTTACCCAGCTTCAACAATTTTCACACCATGGCCAAAACTGTTCATCTATGCCTGTGCTAATTTTCTCTCCACAACAGTATTGGGCTTCCCTGGTAGCTCAGACCATAAAGAGTCTGCCTGCAATGCAGGAGAGCCGGGTTCAGTTCCTGGGTTAGGAATATCCTCTGGAGAAGGAAATGACAACCCACTCCAGTATTTTTGCCTGGAGAATCCCATGGATGGAGGAGACTGGCAGGCTACAGTCCATGGGGTCACAGAGTTGGACACAATTGAGGGACTAACACTTAATGACTTATGACAACAGTATTATTCAAAGTAGCTACCAGACAATATCATTTTATCTATAAGCACCTCAGGATGCATCTCTAAATGATAAGAAATCTTTAAAAGAATGATAATGATATTAATGCCATTCTTTACAAAATTAACCATAGTTTCTTCTTTTTTGGCTATGTTGGGTCTTAGTTGCAGAACATTGCTAAGTCACTTCAGTCGTGTCCGAGTCTGTGCGACCCTGTAGACGGCAGCCCACCAGGCTTCCCCATCCATGGGGTCTTTAATTGGGGCATGAGAACTCTTAGTTGTGGCACGTAGGATCAAGTTCCCTGACCAGGGATCCAACCCAGGCCCCCTGCACTGGACTATAGGAGTGGAGTCTTAGTCACTGGATTACCAGGAAAGTCCCTATAATCTCTTGATAGTATCATAAAAATGCTGTCATTTTTTATTCCATAGAGTTCCTCTTCTGGCACTAGTTGAAAATTCCAGTTGGCCTGTGAAGCCTCTGCTCAGTCTTACAAAATACACAGACCAGTGCTTGCTTTTCCTACAGTCAACTGAGGTAGCAAATACAGTCTCATTTCAAAACCCAAAATGTCCTATTTTCTGTAATACTCAAAGCTCAGAGCCTCAAGTAGGGTGCATCTTCCTACTGGACCAGGATGGAGAATTTAGATCTTTCTGCTCTTTTTTTTCTCATTTCCTCTCCTACTCTGCCAGAGTTGGGGGTCTGGGGGGAGGTATGAATGGGCCCCTTCCTTGCCGTTTCCCTGCCCAGGAGGACGCACTGCCCCTCTGGAGAGTCACACGTGTCTCCATCCTCAGCCTCTTGGCCTCTGGGCCCCCTCCAGCCTCTTCTGTTCTAGGCAGTCAGTCCTACTGGGCAGGGTACAGAAGTCCAGGGCGATTCCAATGCAGGGGAGTCTTCTGACCCTACCTTCAAAACAGCAGCCCCTCCTCTCTCAAACCCTGTTCTGTGTTCTGTCTGAAATGTCTCAGGTCCGAGTTTTGCAACTGCCAACTGGAAGAAACACATTTTAGCATACCTGCATGGTTATATTTGAAGTGAGTTCCTTGTGGACAGCATCTAGTTGGGTCATGTATTTTTATTGACTCCACCAAGCCCTGTGTTTCAATTGGTTTATTTAGACCATTTATGTTAACAATAGGTTAGGGCTTAAATCTGCCATTTGGGTTTTTGTTTTCTGCTTATTCTCTCTGAAAAAAACACATTTGAAAGCCCTCCACAGTATCTACTTTGAGTATGGGATTAAGCATGGGATTAAGAAGGTCACATGCCGGGGTCCAGCCCCGGCTGATCCAGGGTATTCGAAGGAGAGACGGCGTAGGCGAGGATCAGGAAACAACTGCTTAATTAAACGTTAATTAAGGATATAAACAGTAATAGAATGAGGAGAGCTCAGTAGGAAAATTCAGTGGAGAAAAGAGGCTGAGTAGCTTGGTTTACTCGGGAAACCAATTAAACTTCAAGACAAGAAGTTTGCACCACTTACGTAGGCTGCAGGTGTCCTTCCATTCTCCCGAAGGAGAGGAGACACTGAGGCCTCTCCGGTTGGATCTTAGAAGCCCAGGCATAATTAGCAAGCATGGCGGGTTCCGCGCTCCAGATGGAGACTCAGCCAGAATTTGAGAGAGAGAGCGACATAGGGAGACCAAGTTTCGGTGAACAAGGCCCACACTTTATTTTCCAAAGTAGTTTTTATACCTTAAGTTATGCATAGAGGATAATGGGGGAAGGGGTAGAGTCATGCAGCAAGCCAGGCTTTCTTCCTGCAAACTTATCATATGCAAAAGCTTAGGTGATTTGCATCATCTTCTGGCCCGGAGGCCTGTTAACATTTTAAGACCCTTTCTTCAGAAAACTTATTTTTCTCTAAGGGTGATTGGTCAGGAGTCACCCTCCAAAAGCATTAGATAAAGTTGCATTCCTACAGAGCAAAGGTGTGGTGGGCTATAACAAGAAAAAGAATTAACTCAAGGGTCCCAGGTTACAAACATTAAAGCTACTACTTACACCAATTATATTAATCAATACACTGCCAGGGACACAGCAGGTAAGGGATATGGAAACTTAGCAGCAAACATTGGCCCAACAAGTGAAAATCCCTTCACCAATACAATTTCTAATCAATCTTTTAACTGCTTGAAGGAATCTGTATCTAGACAGTTTAGAACATCTCCTGCCTCTCACAGTTGGGAGGCTCTGAACAATCACATGTGGCCAGAAAAACCTATTCAGGCAGGCTAGAGGATTTCCAAAGGAGTTTGTAGGTTGAAACACTGTCACACCCAGGAATTATTAACTGGAGCTGTAAGCTAACTCTTTTTTCAGAGAGAGGTAGTGGGGGACAGCCCCCCATAAAGTCAGAGGTGTAGGTGAAAGCACAAAGCAGAAAGTAGGCAGACTCTGGTTTAGGGGGTAGATGCTCGAGAATTTCCAGGGGAACTTCTGAGGCTCGATCCCGCCTTTGCGTATGCCAAGCCTCCTTCCTCATGACCTTTGCCACGGGCGGAGCTCGCTCCCAGCAATCACATTTTAATTCTTTTCTCTCAAAAACTGGGCCCTCTGCCCTCCTAATAGACTTGATCTGTTTAAGGAGTCCAGGAACTGTAAAACAAGTTATGTTTCATTTCCTATGTAAATAGTGCATGGGGAAGGGGATTCTTATCATCAACTTACTTTATTACATGGATCTCTATTCACTGATACATCAGTTGAAGCTGAGACAGAGATGCCCCACTTTACTATCCCATGACATTTATTTACATGTCTCTCTTCCTTTCTGGACTGTGAATAATATTTGAACAAGATTTGAATGGTATTCATCTTTCTGTATTCCCCAGCAACTGCTAGATGCTTAATACATGCTGATGCCTTATTTACTAATACTTTCACCACAAGGATCAAACTCTTTAAGAAAAATCCTTTACTTAAATTTTTTTTTTTTTTTGGCTGCACTGGGTTTTCGCTACAGCACACGGGCTTAGTTGCCCCGTGGCATGAGGGATCTTAGTTCCCTGACCAAGGACTGAACCTGCATCCCCTATATTGGAAGGAGGATTCTTAACCACTGAACCACCAGGCAAGTCCTCTAAACTCTTAATTTTGAAATAATTCCAAACTTACAGAAAGGTTGGAAGAATTGTGCAAGGGACTCCCAGATTCCCTTTGCCCAGCCAGACTCATCAACAGAATTTTGGTGGGTATTTTGCCACATTAATGTTACCATTTTCTCTCTCAGGGATAAGATCTTTTTTTGAAACCTCTATTCAACTTACTGCTGTAAAATTAATTCCCCTTTAATGCCTTTATTAGCTGTCTTTTCTCTATGAATTCACCAGTTTTCATGTCCTAATAGAAAGGGAAAAGATGGAGTAGAAAGGATAAGATGAGCTTTTTCTATTCAGTAACTACTGGGCTTTCATCCATTTAAAACCATAAGATTTAGTTTGAGAAGCCAAGAAAGGCATTTAAAATGTCTAGGAATATGGTTAAGCTACAAGAAAGTGGGACCATCTTCTAGAATAGACTATTTTTAGTAGCAGAATTACCTTAGAAAAGAACAATGTCACATTACATAAATAGCCCTTTCTGGAAGCACAATGATAATTCTGTGTCTCCTATTTAAGGAATCAGCCAAGAAAGGTTGAGAAAAATCTATTATGTTATCCAAAGGAAATTTTTCATAGTGGTCCAGGGGACTAATAACATTTAGGTAGAACCTGGCTACCTAATTGGATGTAGAGGTGGGGGTGAGTTTTACGGAGTGTTCTCAAAGGTGCCTCTTCATATCCCAAGAGACACTTCAATTTCTGACAGTTCAAAGGGAGATTATTCTTATTTTGACTTGAACTCACGCTTGATTCTGATTCTGACTTTAACTCACTGATTCTCACATACTGAGTAGTGTCCTTTCACCTTAAGGAAGTACTAAGTGAAATCAATGAAACAGCTTGATTGATATGAGTTCCAAGAATTGCAACATACGGAAAATAAAAAGAACAATGAAATCATTCATAGAAGAGGCCATTCACAGAGAGTTTTGCACACTGTAGTAAGAAAACAACGAACAAACTGGAATAACAGAAGAGTGTAGCTCAGGATTCAGAACTTAGAAGAGTTTTGACTTGAATTTAATTCATAGCCTATTAAAGTTCACAGAATAGGTTCTTGGCTCAAGAAATACAACCAAAGTATCACTGTTCATTCCACTCATTTATTCTACCAATATTTACTGCCTTCTAGGCTCCATACTGAGCCAGGCAGTATTCCCGGCACAGGGCATTTAACAACAGGAAAAACATCCCTATTCTCACCAAGATGACATTCAAGTGGGAGAGACAGTAATCAGTATGGAAGTGAAATAAGAGTGTGACAGAAGGTGGCAAGTGCTGTAGGGAAATAAGCAAGATTAGATGGATCTAGCCTGTCTGGAGAGCAGGCTGCAATCACAAGGGACAGTTTTGTTAAGAGGTAACAGTAAGCAGACTTCACTGGCAGCCCAGTGGTTAAAACTCCATCCTTCCTATGCAGGGAATCCAGGTTCCATCTTTCTTCTGGGAACTAAGATCCCATGTACCTCCTCAGCTCTGCCAAAAAAAAAAAAAAAGAAGTAAGCCAAGACTTGGAAAAGGTGGGAGGAGCCTTCTGGGAAAGGGTCACAGCCAAGAAGGCAGAAGCACTTGGGCTTATTCCAGAAAGAGCGAGGGGCCCGGGATGACCTGGGCAGAGCTGGACACGAAAAAAGTGGAAGGAGACCACACAGCACCCAGGGCTGTTGAAGGATTTCAGCTTCCATTCTTTGCTTGTCTACTCTGGCTGAGGCTGTGTTTTTGAGCAAAGAAGGAACACAAGGGGACGTCATTTTTAAAGAATCTCTATGAAACAAGTCGCCAGTCCAGGTTCGATGCACGATACTGGATACTTGGGGCTGGTGCACTGGGACGACCCAGAGGGATGGTATGGGGAGGGAGGAGGGAGGAGGGTTCAGGATGAGGAACACATGTATACCTGTGGCGGATTCATTTTGATATATGGCAAAACCAATACAATATTGTAAAGTTAAAAAATAAAATAAAAGTAAAAAAAAAAAAAAAAAAAAAGAATCTGTCTGGCTTCTCAGTTGAGAATAGATGGAGAGGGACAAGACAGAAACAGGGCGACCACTGGGGAGACCACTGCAGTGATCCAAGGAAGGACCAGCAGCGGTTTGGACTGGGCTGTAGGGACATGGTG
>NW_011495048.1:10887106-10893377 GCF_000754665.1 Bison bison bison
AAAAAAAAAAAAAAAAAAAAAAAAAAAAAAAAAAAAAAAAAGAATCTGTCTGGCTTCTCAGTTGAGAATAGATGGAGAGGGACAAGACAGAAACAGGGCGACCACTGGGGAGACCACTGCAGTGATCCAAGGAAGGACCAGCAGCGGTTTGGACTGGGCTGTAGGGACGTGGTGGGGGAAGCAATGGTCTCCTGGATACACTCTGCAGACAGACCAACAAGACTTCTAACAGGTGCAATGTGGGCTGTGAGGGAAGGAGGAGTCTACGTGCCTCCAAGGTTTTTCGTCTGAACAGCTATCAAAAAATGGAGTTGTTATCAAATGAGGTGGGGAAGCTACTGATGGAGCAGCCTTGCAGGAGAAGGGCAGATCTGTTCAGTCTGGGGTATATTACTTTGACCTCCTAACGCGGAAGTCACGGGGGGCAATTGTCTGGAGTTCAGGAGGAAGGTCTGGGCAGGAGAGATGATTTGGGAGTTGTCAGTGTATAGAGTATATTTATATAACTAGTTCCATTTTTTAAACATGTACGTACGCTTATAAACATACGGAATTGTACATATATTTAGTACATATGCTTTCTAGTTCCATTCAATAGTTCTTAACATTCTGCCACATTTGCTCTGTGTTTGTATATGCTCAAATTCTCTTTGTTTAAAGGAACCATTTGAGAGTTCAGGGTGTCTTGCTGCTTCACCTTTGCACACTCCTGCATTCCCGACTGGAATGTCAAGTCACAAGACTGAAGGAGATAGCAGGGGAATGAAAGCAGATAGTGACCAGGGCAAAGAAAGGAGCCTGGGGGCACCCCAAAGGTAAGAGTTTGGGGAAAGGAAGAAGAACCAGAAGAAGCCACAGAGGGAAGAAAAAAACTAGAAAGAGTGTAATGATGAGCTGTAGAATAATGGTAGTAGACCTCCTCTTCTGACTGCTGACATGTACTGAAATGTACAGAGAGAAAAGCTGCTTATGGGATCTGCTTTTCTAACTTCAGAGTTTCTGTCCTTCAGACTTGTGGAACTAATCAGTTTTTCCTTGGTCTACTTAAGACAGGTGTAATTATGAGAAGAATCTGGTAACTCCCTTGGATTGTTTTAAATGAGCAACCTAATACGCCCCAGGTCGTAGCCTCCATGAAGGGTTCTGTGTACACGTGTATGCACGTGTGCACTCTCAATGAAAGGTTGAAGGTAGCAGATTCTGCCACCTCAAAACACACTGCTTTGGTATGCTGGGTTATTTTGAGCTGAAGACACTAGAAAAATAGCAAATGCAAAAATAGACTTTTCTCATCTGCCTAAAGACAGACCCTCCAAAAACTCAGCTGTCATAAATCTCCTGCCCTAGGAGTTTCATCAACCAGAGAAGATTGACCCTTATCACAAGAGAGGAGACTAGAGATGCCACACCCAGACAGACTCTGTCACAAACCATTCTATCTCCCATCTGTTCTTCTAAGACTTGTTCAACTTCCCTAAAAATCACTTACTCTCCTTAAGAGACTTATAACCCCTCTCCCCTTTCCCTACTAAGATGAAGTTAATCCTGAATTCTAGCCACCTCAAAGAGTTACACATTTTTCCCCGGGTGTCTCCCATGTATACATGAGATATATATGTTAACCAACTTCTGTTAACTTTTCCCTCATTATTCTATGTGTTATTACAGAAGTCTCAGCCAAGAACTCAGAAGAGTAGAGGAAAAAATTTTTTTTCTCTTCTGTAGGATCAAGAAGCCAAGTCTCAACATGGCTGTTTGAACTGGTTTAAAAAAAAAAAAAAATCAGTTTCTAAAATGAACTCCAATCAATCAAATTCAGAGACTAATTTGAAGGGGAAAAAAGCTGGATGACAAGTTGATTTTTTATTTTAATCAAACAGCTATCCCTTTTGTCCAAAGGTGCTATTTAAATCTACCTATATCCAACCAGTCCGTTCTGAAGGAGATCAGCCCTGGGATTTCTTTGGAAGGAATGATGCTAAAGCTGAAACTCCAGTACTTTGGCCACCTCATGCGAAGAGTTGACTCTTTGGAAAAGACTCTGATGCTGGGAGGGATTGGGGGCAGGAGGAGAAGGGGACGACAGAGGATGAGATGGCTGGATGGCATCACTGACTCGATGGGCGTGAGTCTGGGTGAACTCCAGGAGTTGGTGATGGACAGGGAGGCCTGGCATGCTGCGATTCATGGGGTTGCAAAGAGTCGGACACGACTGAGCGACTGAACTGAATTGAACTGATACAAAATAAACTATGGTCTAAAACTAAAAATACTTCTTTTTTTCTTGAAATACTGTTTGTAGTCTAACCACAACTGAGATAAATAGGACATCTGGGGTAAGAGCAAACTTCTGCCCTGTACCTGGTCCTTGGGTATATCACTGAAAAGATTTGGTTTTAAACAGAGTTTGTCAAGAAGTCAAGCAAACCTCATCCATCTCTTGGGCTTCCTGAACACTGGAACCCCACCCTTCATGACTTAGGAAATAACAGCCAACCAAAACTTATCATATGTGGGTCCAAGATGAGACGGGCACTTTACAATAAGTAATAAAACAGCTGATGTCATCTATAGCCTAAAACCCAGAGATACAAGACACTGGATTAAAGACCAGGGGAACACTTGGGTCCAGCATCATGCATTTCATTCCAAAACTAAGAGAAACTAAGTCTGGCCATCCTGGGAAGTTGGAGAGAGATTGCTCCAAAAATGAACCAATCACGTCAGGGAAGGTCTTTTCCTTGGAGTCTGTTGCTTCTCTCTCCAGCTCTGATTCTTCACCTAAGAAGCTTTGTCTCTCCTTTTTCAGTCAAGCACCAAGTTCAGAAAAGAAAGTACTGTTGCTTCATCCATCTAGTTCAGAACATTATCAAGTCCAGGACAGTATCAGCTCCATCTGAGTCATAAGGAGAAATTAAGGAAACAAAGAGCAAAGGAAACAAAAGAGGAAGAAGAGAGACCCAGAATAAAAGGATCAGGTCAGAGAAGGGAAGAAAGTAGGAGGAAGGACTATGATGACTCTATTTTTCTGCTTAGCACACTAAATACTAACTGCAGAAAGACCAAAGCAAGAAATGGATTCTACTTTAAAATGAGCTGTTCATACATACTAGGAGGGCTGCCAACAGATGTATCTTATTGGAAAGGCACTGAGATGGGCTTTGTGAGGCAGAGGTAGGCCCCTGGGCCAAGTCTAGAAGCAGGAAGTTGAGAAAAGAGAAATGAACTCACTCTGCATAATAACCTCAGAGGTTATTTGCAGAAGGTCCTTGCAAAAACCTTTGCAGATTTATCTCTTTGAGGCAAACTTCCTTTTTCCATTTGATATAAATTTAGATTATTGTCCTTAGGAGTTGTTAGGACATTGAGTATGTTGAGTTTTGCCTGAGGGCTATCCACAAAAAAAAAAAAAAAAAAATTGGGGAAGGCAATGGCACCCCTCTCCAGTACTTTTTCCTGGAGAATCCCATGGATAGAGGAGCCTGGTAGGCTGCAGTCCATGGGGTCGCTAAGAGTCGGACACGACTCAGCGACTTCACTTTCACTTTTCACTTTCATGCATTGGAGAGGGAAATGGCAACCCATTCTAGTATTCTTGCCTGGAGAATCCCAGGGACGGGGGAGCCTGTTGGGCTGCCGTCTATGGGGTCGCACAGAGTCGGACCCGACTGAAGCGACTTAGCAGCAGCAGCAGCAGCAGCATCCACAAAATTAAAAGACACTTGCTCCTTGGAAGAAATTCTATGACAAGCCTAGATAGTATATTAAACAGCAGAGATACCCCTTTGCCAACAAAGGTCCATCTAGTCAAAGTTATGGTTTTTCCAGTAGTCATGTATGGATGTGACAGTTAGACCATAAAGAAGGCTGGGCACCAAAGAACTGATGCTTTCAAACTGTAGTGTTGGAGAAGACTCTTGAGAGTCCTTTGGACAGCAAGGAGATCAAATCAGTCAATCCTATAGGAAGTCAACCCTGAATATTCATTGGAAGGACTGATGCTGAAGCTGAAGCTCCAACCACCTGATGCAAAGAGCCGACTCATTGGAAGAGATCCTGATGCTGGGAAAAATTGAAGGCAGGAGGAGAAAGGGACAACAGAGGATGAAATGGTTGGATAGCATCACCGACTCAGTGGACATGAGTTTGAGCAAACTCCAGGAGATAGTGAACGACAGGGAACCCTGATGTGCTGCAGTCCATGGGGTTACAAAGATTTGGACATGACTGAGCGACTGAACAAAAACCCACGGCCACCAGGAATAGGCTGCAGAGGAAGACAGAGAGCTGAGCAGGTCCCCCTTGATGTCACAGTGGCAGAGGCCCCCTCAAATCGTGCTTTCAGCTAACACAGAGTGTTTATTATGTTCTAGGTGCTGCTGGAATGCTTTTCCATATTATGAATACAGTCTTAGGAAATAACTATTCCTCCAGTGTTAGCAATGGAAAAACAGGTACACGTGGTTAGAGAACACATCTGAGGTGGCTCAGGTGGCTCAGGCAGCAAGCAGAAAAGCCCAAGCTTGAACCCAGGCAACCTGGACCTCCAGACACCAGATTTTATCCATTTCACCACACTGTGCCTTTTTAAAAAAATGTTGTTAGGCTGTGCCAGAGTCTTAGTTACAGCATGTAGGATCTTTAGCAGCACATACAAACTCTGAGTTGTGGCATGTGGGATCTAGTTCCTTGAACAGGGACCAAATCTATGTCCCCTGAATTGGGAGAGTGGAGTATTAGCCACTGGTCCACCAGGGAAGTCCCTCCACTGTACTTTTAAGAGGAGAGAAACTGGAAGGTTCTTCCTCCTCCTTCACTCCCTGCCTTGTAGGCCTCCTTGCTCTGCTTCTTCCAGTCCTGCATAACACTCCTGCCTCACCCTGACATGGTTGTTTGAAATGCAGCCTGGGAATTGGACTGTTTGGAACCATTATGGTTGAGGGACTTGGAGGAAGCAAAGAGCCATGCCCTGTAGGAAGAAGATTGAGGTGGAGCCCTCAGAGAATTAAAGAGGACAGAGCAGGCAGGTGCAGAGGAACACAGCCTTCTCAGTCCCACTGATCCTCTGAATGGCAGCACCCAACTAAGGAAGCACCCAGCTGGGGAGGTGGCTTGCATGAGGGGTTCCGTGCCATGTTCAGAGCTATATTCTTGACTCCCTGCATGATGCCTGGAGCTTATGCTTGTTGAGTGATTGAGTAAATGAATGAACTAACTCTGTGATACATGCTCTCCTACAAGTTGTTTTTCCCCCCACCCTTCATTGCATAGACACCTTTCCCTTTTTCTCAAGCTCTTTCCCAGTAAGAGCATCTAGAGCATCTAGAGCATCTAGAGCAGAGGCGAAAGTATTTGGTTGGTTGGTGAGTTTGTTGTAAAAGCCACGTGTCCATTCGGTGAGCATCCCTGCAAGGACTGGCATTCAACCTTGACTGTGTCCCACCCCCGTTTGCTCCATTCCTACCAACCTCACTAGCTTTCCTACCTTGGCATCACAATCCTGGTGAATTGGATGACTTTCCAGTTCACGTGATTGTAAGTTTTGTACTGTTAGCTCTTCACAAATAATCAGCCATCATTAAATATTCTTTTTAAATTGTTTTTAAAAATTTAATGTTGGAGATCTTCAACCCCAACAAGCCAGTTAAGTCTAAAACGTCTTTATTAAAGCAACATAAGGTTGTCTACCACTTGATCTATTAATAAATGCTCAATAAGTGTTTCTTGAATGAAAAATGAGGCAAATGGATCACCATACAGGGAATTAAAACACCTATGTCCTCTCTTGCTCTGTCATTTACTTGCTGTATCATCTTAAAGCTACTCATACATTGATGGAAAACTATCAAAAAACATTTGTATTATGATTCAAAGTTTGTTATGGGAATGTGGTAGGCAGAATAATGATCTCCTCTCCTCGAGAAAAGATGTCTGCATCCTAATGCTCAGAACCTGTGAATAAATTAGCAAAGGGGAATTAAGGTTGCAGATGGAATTAAGGTTACTATTTCAGTTCAGTTCAGTTCAGTCACTCAGTCGTGTCTGATTCTTCGCGACCTCATGAACCGCAGCACGCCAGGCCTCCCTGTCCATGACCAACTCCCAGAGTCCACCTAAACCCAAGTCCATTGAGTCAGTGATGCCATCCAACCAATCCATCTTCTGTCGTCCCCTTCTCCTCCTGCCCACAATCTTTCCCAGAATCAGGGTCTTTTCAGATGAGTCAGCTCTTCGCATCAGGTGGCCAAAGTACTGGAGTTTCAGCTTCAAC
>NW_011495048.1:10893477-10893881 GCF_000754665.1 Bison bison bison
CAATGAACACCCAGGACTGATCTCCTTTAGGATGGACTGGTTGGATCTCCTTGAAGTCTAGGGACTCTCAAGAGTCTTCTTCAAAACCACAGTTCAAAAGCATCAATTCTTTGGCGCTCAGCTTTCTTCACAGTCCAACTCTCACATCCATACATGACCACAGGAAAAACCATAGCCTTGACTAGACGGACCTTTGTTGACAAAGTAGTGTCTCTGCTTTTTAATACGGTGTCTAGGTTGGTCATAACTTTCCTTCCAAGGAGTAAGCATATTTTAATTTCATGGCTGCAATCACCATCTGCAGTGATTTTGGAGCCCAGAAAAATAAAGTCAGCTACTGTTTCCACTGTTTCCCCATCTATTTGCCATGAAGTGATGGGACTGGATACCATGATCTTCATTTT
>NW_011495048.1:10893981-10930898 GCF_000754665.1 Bison bison bison
AGGTTTCCCCATCTATTTGCCATGAAGTGATGGGACTGGATACCATGATCTTCATTTTCTGAATGTTGAGCTTTAAGCTAACTTTTTCACTCTCCTCTTTCACTTTCATCAAGAGGCTCTTTAGTTCTTCTTCAATTTCTGCCATAAGGGTGGTATCATCTGCATATCAGAGGTTATTATTTCTCCCGGCAATCTTGATTCCAGCTTGTGCTTCCTCCAGCCCAGCGTTTCTCATGATGTACTCTGCATATAAGTGAAATAAGCAGGGTGACAATATACAGCCTTGACGTACTCCTTTTCTTATTTGGAACAAGTCTGTTGTTCATGTCCAGTTCTAACTGTTGCTTCCTGATCTGCATATAGGTGTCTCAAGAGGCAGGTCAGGTGGTCTGGTATTCCCATCTCTTTCACAATTTTCCACAGTTTATTGTGATCCACATAGTCAAAGGCTTTGGCATAGTCAAGAAAGCAGAAATAGATGTTTTTCTGGAATTCTCTAGCTTTTTTGATGATCCAGCGGATGTTGGCAATTTGATCTCTGGTTCCTCTGCCTTTTCTAAAACAAGCTTGAACATCTGGAAGTTCATGGTTCATGTATTGCTGAAGCCTGGCTTAGAGAATGTTAGGTATCAGTTTACTAGCATGTGAGATGAGTGCAATTGTATGGTAGTTTGAGCATTCTTTGGCATTGCCTTTCTTTGGGATTGGAATGAAAACTGACCTTTTCCAGTCCTGTGGCCACTGCTGAGTTTTCCAAATTTGCTGGCATATTGAGTGCAGCACTTTCACAGCATCATCTTTCAGGATTTGAAAGAGCTCAACTGGAATTCCATCACCTCCACTAGCTTTGTAGTGATGCTTTCTAAGGTCCACTTGATTTCACATTCCAGGATGTCTGGCTCTAGGTGAGTGATCACACCATCGTGATTATCTGGGTCGTGAAGATCTTTTTTTGTAGAGTTCTTCTGTGTATTCTTGCCACCGCTTCTTAATATCTTCTGCTTCTGTTAGGTCCCTACCATTTCTGTCCTTTATTGAGTCCATCTTTGCATAAAATGTTCCCTTGGTATCTCTAATTTTCTTGAAGAGATCTCTAGTCTTTCCCATTCTGTCGTTTTCCTCTAGTTCTTTGCACTGATCACTGAGGAAGGCTTTCTTATCTCTCCTTGCTATTCTTTGGAACTCTGCATTCAAATGGGTATATCTTCCCTTTTCTCCTTTGCTTTTCACTTCCCTTCTTTTCACAGCTATTTGTAAGTCCTCCTTATACAGCCATTTTGCTTTTTTGCATTTCTTTTCCATGGAGATGGTCTTGATCCCTGTCTCCTGTATGATGTCACGAACCTCCGTCCATAGTTCATCAGGCACTCTGTCTATTAGATCTAGTCCCTTAAATCTATTTCTCACTTCTACTGTATAGTCATAAGGGATTTGATTTAGGTCATGCCTGCATGGTCTAGTGGTTTTCTCCACTTTCTTCAATTTCAGTCTGAATTTGGCAATAAGGAGTTCATGATCTGAGCCACAGTCAGCTCCTGGTCTTGTTTTTGCTGACTGTATAGAGCTTCTCCATCTTTGGCTGCAAAGAATATAATCAGTCTGATTTCGGTGTTGACCATCTGGTGATGTCCACATGTAGAGTCTTCTCTTGTGTTGTTAGAAGAGGGTGTTTGCTATGACCAGTGTGTTCTCTTGGCAGAACTCTGTTAGCCTCTGCCCTGCTACATTCTGTACTCCAAGGCCAAATTTGCCTGTTACTCCAGATGTTTCTTGACTTCCTACTTTTGCATTCCAGTCCCCTATAATGAAAAAGACATCTTTTTTGGGTGTTAGTTCTAGAAGGTCTTGTAGGTCTTCATAGAACTGTTCAACTTCAGCTTCTTCAGTGTTACTGGTCGGGGCATAGACTTGGATTACCGTGATATTGAATGTTACTATTTAGATGACCTTAAAATAAGATTATTCTGGAGTATCCAAGTGGGTCAATGTAATTACAAGGGTCCTCAAATATGGAAGCGGGGTCAGAAGAGAACCAGAAGGAGATATGCCTACAGAGTGGTCCAAGAGATGCAATCCTGCTGGTTTTGAAGGAGAAGGAAGGGAATATAGGCAAAACGCTGCCCAGAGAAACAGATTCTCCCCTGGAACTTCCAGAAAAGAATTCAGGCCTGTTCACCCTTTGATTTAAACCTAGTGAGAGCCATATCAGATTTAAAACCTACAGATATATAAGTTAATAAATTGCTTTTGTGTTAAATCACTGAGTTAGTGGCAATTTGTTTCAGCAGCTAAAGAAAACTAATACCGGGATTAGTAAAATTTAAAACAATGAAATCCCCAGAGAGACCTTCACTAAGTACTTCGATGTTATATGACTAAATTCAATCAAATATATTTTTTAAATTAGTTAATTTTTTAAAAATTACCTAGACAGTAGTTAGGAGAAGGCGATGGCACCCCACTCCAGTACTCTTGCCTGGAAAATCCCATGGACAGAGGAGCCTGGTGGGTTGCAGTCCATGGGGTCACGACGAGTCGGACACGACTGAGCGACTTCACTTTCTTTTTTCACTTTCCTGCACTGAGAAGGAAATGGCAACCCACTCCAGTGTTCTTGCCTGGAGAATCCCAGGGACTGGGGAGCCTGGTGGGCTGCCGTCTATGGGATCGCACAGAGTCGGACACGACTGAAGCGACTTAGCAGCAGACAATAGTTAACAGATGTGCTACTGGCATAAGGACAACCCTATAGATCGATGGAGTAGCACTGAGAAAACCTAGACAATCATATCAAAACCAAAACAATTCAATATGGAGGAAAAGAATAGACTTTTCAATAAATGAAATTGGGAGAACTGGATATTCACATGCAAAACAATGAAGGTAAACTCCTATTTCACCCCATGTACAGAAATTAACTAAAAATGGATTCAAGAGCAATATTTAAGAGATAAAATTATAATACTCTTAGAAAACTTAGGGGTATAGTTTCAGGACCTTAGACTAGACAATGATTTCTTAAATATCACATCAAAAGCACAAGCAATCAAAGAAAAAATAGGCAAATTTAACTTCATAAAAAATAAAATATTTTATGCTTTAAAGGACACTAATCAAGAAAATCAATAACCTCAGATATGCAGATGATACCACCCTTATGGAAGAAATTGAAGAGGAACTAAAAAGCCTCTTGATGAAAGTAAGAGAGGAGAGTGAAAAAGTTGGCTTAAAGCTCAACATTCAGAAAACAAAGATCATGGCATCTGGTCCCATCACCTCACGGGAAATAGATGGGGAAACAGTGTCAGACTTTTTTTGGGGGGGGGGCTCCAAAATCACTGCAGATGGTGATTGCAGCCATGAAATTAAAAGATTCTTACTCCTTGGAATGAAAGTTATGACCAACCTAGATAGCATATTCAAAAGCAGAGACATTACTTTGCCAACAAAGTTTTGTCTAGTCAAGGCTATGGTTTTTCCAGTGGTCATGTATGGATGTGAGAGTTGGACTGTGAAGAAAGTGAGCGCCGAAGAACTGATGCTTTTGAACTGTGGTGTTGGAGAAGACTCTTGAGAGTCCCTTGGACTGCAAGGACATCCAACCAGTCCATCCTAAAGGAGATCAGTCCTAGGTGTTCATTGGAGGGACTGATGCTAAAGCTTAAACTCCAATATTTTGGCCACCTGATGCGAAGAGTTGACTCATTGGAAAAGACCCTGATGCTGGGAGGAATTGGGGGCAGGAGAAGAAGGGGACGACAGAGGATGAGATGGCTGGATGGCATCACCGACTTGATGGACATGAGTGTGAGTGAACTCTGGGAGTTGGTGATGGACAGGGAGGCCTGGCATGCTGCGATTCATGGGGTTGCAAAGAGTCAGATACGACTGAGCGACTGAACTGAACTGAACTGAACTGAATCAAGAAAGTGAAAAGAAAGTGACAAAGTGGGAGAAAATATTTGCAAATGATATATCTGACAAGGGACTTCAGAATATACAGAGAACTCTTACAATTCAACAACAAAAAGTCAACCAAACTGAAAATAGGCAAAGGATTTGAATATACATTTTTTTCAAAGAAGGTATACACGTGGTCAATAAGCCCATGAAAAGATGTTCAACATCATTAGTCATCAAGGAAAATCAAATCGAGATAAACATGATATACTTTGTACTGGTCAGAATGGCTGTAATAAAAAACACAAATAGCAACAAGTGTCATAGAGGATATAGAGAAATTAGTACCCTCATACATTGATAGTAGAAAAGTAAAATGAGGCAGCTGCTTTTAAAAGTGGTCTGCAATTCCTCAAAAGGTTAAATGCAGGTTTACTGTGAAAGTGTTAGTCACTCAGTCATGTCCAACTCTTTGTGACCCCATGGGCTGCAGCCCACCAGGCTCCTCTTCATGGAATTCTTCAGGCAAGAATACTGGAGTGGCTTGCCATTTCCTTCTCCAGGGGATCTTCCCAACTCAGGGACCGAATCTGGGTCTCCCACATTGCAGGCAGACTCTTTACCAACTGAGCCATCCGGGAAGCTTAAGGGTTAGTGATGATCCAAAAATTCCATTCCTAGGTATATACCTAAGAAAGTTGGAAACCTATGTCCACATAAAAACTTGTACACGATGTTCATGATGGTATTATTCATAAGAGGCAAAAAGTAAAAACAATATAATCATCTGGTGAATGGATTAAAAAAGTTTGAACATTATTCAGCCATAAAGAGGAATATATGCTATATCATGGTTGAGGGTTCCCTGCTGACTTGGTGGTAGAGAATCCGCCTGCCAATGCAGGAAACATAGGATACATGGGTTCAATCCCTGGGTCAGGAAGATCCCCTGGAAGAGGAAATGGCAACCCACTCCAGTATTCTTGCCTGAAAAATACCACTGACAGAGGAGCCTGGCAGGCTACAGTCCATGAGGCTGCAAAAGAGTCGGACCTGACTGAGAGACTGAACACAGACACACATGCACACACACACACACACAAACATATACATATACACAACATGGCTGAACTTAAGAAACATGCTAAGTGAAAGGAATCAGGCATGAAAAGGCACATACGTATTATACGATTCCACTTATATGAAATGTACAGAATGGGCAATTCAAGGAGACAGAAAACAGTTTAGTAGTTTTGAGAGCTGAGAGGCAGGAGGAATACAGAGTAACTCTTAATGGGCATAGGATTTGGGGGGTGGGGATCCAGAGAATGATTTAAATGTTCCGTAAGTAAATAGTGGTGATGTTTGTGCAACTTTGTGAATATACTAAAAATTGCTGAATTATATATACTTTTAAATGGTGAATTTTATCATATGTGAATTATTCTCAATCAAAAATAACTAGAAACAATTCTGGTAACAACCTGACTGAAAAATGAGCAGAAAGACTTCCCTGCTGGTCCAGTGGTTAAAAATCTGCCTGCCAATGCAGGGGACATGAGTTTGATCCCTGGTCCAGGAAGATTGTACAAGCCGTGGAGCAACTAAGCCAATGCTCCACAGCAAGAGAAGCCACTGCAACGAGAAGGCACATGCCACAACTAGAGAGTGGTCCCTGCTTACCGAAAACAGAGAGAGCCTACCTGCAGCAGTGAAGACTTGGTGGCGCAAATAAATAAATACATAATGAGCAGAAGACCCAAATGGACACTTTACAAAGAAAACAGAGACAGCCAACAGGCACATGCAAAGATGCTCAACATCATTAATCATCAGAAATGCAAAGTAAAAGCACAATGAGGTATCACCCCCACACCTGTCAGAGTGGCCATCATCAAAAAGAACACAGATAACAAACGTTGTCAGGGATGTGGAGAAAAAGGAACCGTCATACACTGTTGGTGGGAATGTAAATTAGTGCAGCCATTACGGAAAACAGTATAGTGGTTTCTCAAAAAGCTAAAAATGGAACTACCAAATGATCCAGCAATCCCAATCCTGGGTACATACCTGAAAAAAAATGAAGATACTCATTCAGAAAGATACATGCACCCCAATGTTCATAGCAGCATTATTTATAATTGCCAAGCTATGGAAGCAACCTAGGTGTCCATCAGCAGCTGATTGGATAAAGAAGATGGGCCAATATACATAGACAACAGAATATTATTCAGCCATTAAAAAAGAATAAAATTTTGCCATTTGCAACAACATGGAATTGGAGGGTAAGTGAAATAAGTCACACAGAGAAAGACAAATATTGTATATAACTTAAATGTGGAATCAAAAAATAAAACTGATTAGCAAATATAACAAAAAGGAAAAAGACTCACAGATATAGAGAACAAACTAGTAGTTACCAGAGGGGTGAGGGAAGGGAGGAGGGACAAGATAGGGGTAGGGAATTAAGAGGTACAAACTATAATAAATCAAATAAAACCTACAAGGATATACAGTAGAACATAGTGGAAAATCCCATGGACAGAGGAGCCTGGTAGGCTACAGTCCATGGGGCCGCTAAGAGTTGGACACGACTGAGCGACTTCACTTTCACTCTTCACTTTCATGCATTGGAGAAGGAAATGGCAACCCACTCCAGTGTTCTTGCCTGGAGAATCCCAGGGACGGGGGAGCCTGATGGGCTGCTGTCTATGGGGTTGAACAGAGTTGGACACAACTGAATCGACTTAGCAGCAGCAGTAGCAGCAGAGTATAGCCAATTTTTAAAAATAATTGTAGATGGAATATAACCTTTAAAAATTGTGAATCACTATGCTGTATACTCTGAAACTTTTATAATATTATATAGCTCAATAAAAATAGCAAAAAGGCATTCTAAATATACAAAGAGGGTTGATATACCTTTGTGAAAATACATTTGATGATATAATCTAACTCAGCAAGAGATGATGTCATGGATCAGAGTTAAGTAAAATCTTAAACCTTAAAGGAAAAAAAAAGTATAAAAAAATACCTAGAAAATATTCTGGTTTTAGCAAGCCAGACCATATAAAGCTGACTGAAGAAAAGCTAATTATCTCTCTTCTCATTCCTCTTTTAATTGTACCCTTCCATAATAAAATGCAGATCTATTTATTCTCAATCTTTTATTCTTGATTTTACATACACATATGCACATTAAAGGAATTTTTGTTTTTTATCTTTACAAATATGAGGTCGGTCTATACTCAGCTTGCTTTCTTCACTTAGCTTCTCAGGGACATCACACCAAGTCAGTACACATAGATTTGATTTGTATAAAGGTCATACCTTCGATCTATATAATTTACTTTTCCCCTAATCTGATTTTTTAAATTTTTATTGGAGTATAGTTGCTTTGCAATGTTGTATTAGTTTCTACCTTACGTCGAAGTGAATCAGCATACGTATACAGGCATCTCCACAGAGCACTGAGTAGAGTTTCCTGTGCTATATAGAAGGTTCTCTAATCACTTAAAAATGGTATCACACACACAAAAATGTATCACAATATATCAAAACATCAAGTTGTGTACCTTAAATATATACAATTTTTATATGTCAAAGTTATCTCAGTAAAGTTGTTAAACTTTACTTTTTGTTGTTCTTGTTTAACTTTTTATCAAAGTGTGCACATCAGTATATCTCCATGAATTTTCATAATCTGATCACACCCTGTAACCAACACCTCAGATTAAGAAACAGGACATTACTAGAACAAATGCATTTCCTGCTGCTGCTGCTAAGTCGATTCAGTCGTGGCCGACTCTGTGTGACCCCATAGACAGCAGCCCACCAGGCTCCCCCGTCCCTGGGATTCTCCAGGCAAGAACACTGGAGTGGGTTGCCATTGCCTTCTCCAATGCATGAAAGAGAAAAGTGAAAGTGAAAGTGAAGTCTCTCAGTCGTGTCCGAGTCTTAGCGACCCCATGGACTGCAGCCCACCAGGCTCCTGACCCAGCAATTCTACTCCTAGGCATATACCTAAAGAAATGCAAATACCTGTTGACCAACAGACATAACTCAAGTTTGATAACTGTTACTTTCTTGTCACATTTCCCTTAAATCTTAATATATTTTAATAAAAGAAATAAGGCATCGCAGTTCAAGCTGAAATCCTTTTTGCCATCAAATCCCAGATCTACTACCCTCCCCTAGGCCTCTGGTCCCTGAGGCAACCACTTACAGATTGGCTATTTTTATGCCTTTCTTGTACATATTTTTATTCATGAATTCACAGAATTTTCCTGACTCCCAGTGCAACTGAGCATCTTCTCCTAGTTCCTCCTATATGAATTGCTTTTTCATATACTGGCTCATTTTTCTATTGTGTTGTCCATTGTTTATTAATTTGTAGGAGGTTTTGTTTATTAAGATATTTACCATTTTCTGTCATTTTTACTGCAGACATTTCCCCTCACTTTTTCTTTTCTTTTTGTTTACAATATTTTTTGCCTTGCAAAGAAATATTAATTTTTTTTGTAGTCAAACATGTCTAGTTTTTCTTTAATTTCTCTCAATTTCCTGTCCTGCTTAGGAAGACCTCCCTATCCACAAGGTTATACAAATATACTCCCATATTTGTTTCTAATGTTCATTATTTTATTTTTTTCTATTGCTGTTTATTTGCAAGCACCATTGTTTCAGACAACACATGGGACATGTATGGACACCCTGGATTGGACAGGGAGAGAGTTTAAAAAACTCTTGAAAAGCTAAACTGGAACCACTTTGGTCTTCAAATCTTTCCTATACAAACGAGAAAGCAATATATATACTGCTAAAAATAATTAATCCAGCAGCTAGCCTAGCATTTGATATTTTGCTAGCAGGAAGTTGAAAGTCGCTCAGTCGCGACCAACTTTTTGCAACCCCATGGACTGTAGCCGGCCAGGCTCTTCTGTCCATGGAATTCTCCAGGCAAGAATACTGGCGTGGGTAGTCGTTTCCTTCTCCAGGGGATCTTCCCAACTCAGGGAGCAAACCCACATCTCCTGCATCGCAGGCGGATTCTTTACCATCTGAGCTACCAGGAAGTTGAGAAATATTAACCATTTGATAAGATGAAATCAGATGAGGACTTTTTAATTTGTGAGTTTTTCCAGTGGTACTTGAAAAATGTGGCAGTCCTGAAACTATTGTAGTTTCTTTACAGGTAATCACAAGACCCAGGTTTGAATGCTGAGAATAGCTGAAAACAATTACTTACATTTAAATATCAGAGAAAGTCTTTTTTGGCGTTGGCTATTTCTTTACCAGTGCTGGCTCTCTGCTTTGTTCTCCCTCTAGAGCAATGCCTTTTTAACACCGAAACGGGATGGAGGAAGTGAGGTGGCTGAACAAAATTGTCATTGTTCCCACTACCCAGACGCCTACAATATACCGTGTTTGATTTCATACTTTCCCAACAAGGACAGAAACGCACCAACACCTTTCGCTGAAACAGTCACCTTGAACGAACTTTGAAAAATACAGAGTTTGGGCTTAGTTTGTTAAGCGGTGGTGAGCTGTTCCAAGCTTTTGAGGCAGTTTTGTCCGGGCTTACTTCACATAGTTTAATCTGGCAGCCACAGTGGGATAATAAACGGAAACTATTAGATTCCGTTCAAATCGTCCGTAACCTTCCTGCGCGCCCCCGTCCGGCTGAGTAAGCACACATCCCTGCCTGATCCATATTCATTGCAGCTGCTGCTCAGCGAGAAGTTGACACAGAAACTGCTTTCTGAAAGGGAGGGGGAAGTTAGATCTGGGAAAAGGTAAATCATTTAAACTTTCCTTAGGTTATTTTTCAGTCTTTGGCAGTAGATAAATCAACAACCCATTCAACTCTCCCAGAATGTTTCCCATGGATTTATTGAGGGGGGGAAGGGATATTTTGTATGGACTTCCCTTTACACCCTTTAAAAACTCTTTCTTTCTTTTTTCTTTTTTACTTTAATTTTTTATTGAACTTAGTTGATATACAATGTTGTGCCAATGTCTACTGTACAGCAGACTGACTCAGTTATATTAATGCACGTAGATATATCTTTTTAAACATTCTTTTCCATTATGGTTTATCAAAGATATCAACTATTGTCCCCTGTGTTATACGGCAGGACCTAAAAACCTTTATTGAAGGTGTTTTTTTCCCTTACAGATTAGAGGGAAGCAAATTTAGTGAGAGAACCAACAACTGGACTGAAATGCCAGGTGCTTGGAATGCCTTACCAACTTAGTTCTCTTCCCTGGTTTCTTGAGACAGAAAGATGGCCACAGTGTCCTTGCTTTTGCTGCCTGACTTAGTTTGCAAGGTTAGTCAAATACCCTGTACCATAGAGTGCCCGGGTTAATGACTTACCTAACTAGGGTAGATACCATACGCCACCTCTATACTGCATTTGCTTTTTCTGTTTTTCTCAACTAGTCAGCTTTTACACATTGATGACTGGCTTAATGGCTTAATGTTGTACCCCTAGACTGTTCTAGAACACATGTATGTATTATGCTCACAGTGCCTCAAGGAGCAAAAGAACTTCCCTTTTTGATAGTACTGTTTCTGATAACCTTGAAAGGAAAAACTAGTGACCCAGAGAGACAAGATAGCATGTGAGTAAGGTTAGATCAGATTGGATCTCAGATCTCAGGGCCTTTTTAAAGTCAGTTTTTATTGATGTGGAATATACATACAGAAAAGTACACAGAACAGACCATTAATGCTTAGCTTGGTGAATTTCAAAAACTTCACATTCTTGTGTAATGTTCGTAGAACATAAAACAGAACATTATCACAACCCCAAGAGCCCTCATGTCTGCTACCAGTCACAAAGCCCCCTAAGTTAATCATAGCCTCCCTCTGACATCATAGATTAGTTTCACCTGTTTTTGAACCTTCTGTGTAGATGGAATCCTATGTTTTGATGTCTGGATTCTTGACTTTTAAGTTTGTGAAGTTCACCTATGTTTTTGCATGCAACTGGAGTTTGTTCATTCTCACTGATGCATGGTGTTGGGTGGTAGGTGCATACCACAATTTATCTTTTCTATCATTGATGGGTATTGGGGTGATTTCCAGCTTTGGATTATTATGGATACTGCTGCTTTGAACATTTCTTAAAATATACATTTCTTTTGAGCATGAATCCCTAGGAATGGAAGTGCAGGGTAATATACATATAATTGCATATACACACAAGCATACATATTTTTAAAGTTAGTAAATACACCAGTTTTTCAAAGGGATTGTATGACGATTTTTATTGCTGTATATCTTTGTGAGCTTAGTATTTTCTTTCTTTTTAATTTTAGCCATTCTGGTTGGTATGTGGTAGTATTGGGTTATGGTCTTTTTTTTTTTAATTTTTATTGAATTATACTATGTATATAGGCATAACTTGTTTTATTTCACTTCACTTTGTTGTACATTGCAGATATTGTGTTTTTTACAAATTGAAGGCTTGTGTCAAGCAAGTCTCTTGGGGCTATTTTTTCAAATTTATTGGGACTATTTGCTTACTTTGTGTCACATTTGGTAATTCTTGCAATATTTCAGACTTTTTCTTTATTAATTTATTTATTATGGTGATCAGCAATCTTTGATGTTACTACTATAATTTGCTGAAGGCTCAAATGATAATTAGCATTTTTAGCAATAAATTGTTATTAAATTAAGGTATATACATTGTTTTTCTAGGCATAATTCTATTGCACACTTAATAGACTTCAGTGTAAGTTTTACATGCACTGAGAAACCAAAAAAAAAATCATGTTATACACTTTTTATTTCGATATTTGCTTTACTGCAGGAGTCTGGAACGAGATCTATAATATCTCCAAAAAAAATGCATGTATAGTAAGTGTAGAGTTCATGGAATTTTCTTGAACTAAACCACTATTCCAAAAGTGTCCTCATGTTCCCTTTCAGTCACTACCATAACTCACACAGAGGGATAATTTCTATGCTTTCTTCAAACTCATAGATTAGTTTTGACTGGTTTTGTATTTTGTGTAAATAAAATCATAAAGAAAGCACCTTTGTGTGTCTGATTTCTGTCACTCAACACCAGTAGGGTATGCAAGTTCTTTCTAGTCATTCCATCTGCTCACTAATACTTGGTATTTTCCATCTTTTTATCTTTGTCACTGTGGTAAATGCATTTTAAATTGCTTTCCTGTGATAACTGATATTTTCATATATTTATTGACCATTTGGATCTCTTCTTTCGTAAAATTTGCTCAAGTCTTTCTCCTATTTTTCTATATGTTTGTCTTTTTCTTATTTGTCAGAGTTAATCATTTTTTCATAAAGTTAAACATAGCATGACCCACTACCCAACTATTTCTGCTTCTAGGAATTGACTTAAAAGAGATAAAAGCATGTCTACAAAATGAGTTGTATATGAATATTCATAGTAGCTTTATTTATAATAGTGGAACATTGGAAATAACCTAAATATCTACTAACGGGGGTTTCCCTAGTGGCTCCATGGCAAAGAATCCACCTGCCAATTCAGGTTTGATCCTTGATCAAGCATGTCTTGGAGCAACTAAGCCTGCGCACTACAACTACTGAGCCTGTGCTTTAGAGCCCAGAAGTCACAACTACTGAAGCTCCCCAGCCCTAGTGTCCATGCTCAGCAACAAGGGAAGTCACTGCAGTAAGAAGCCCACGAGCTGCAATTAGAGAGTAGCCCCCACTCGCCACAGCTAGAGCAAGCCTGTGCACAGCAACGAAGACCCAGCATAGCCAAAAGTAAATTTAAAACATTACTTTAAAAAATGTCTATTAACAGAAGAATGGATAAACAAAGTAAAGTCTATTCATAAAGTATATTGCTGGGTGAAATACTACCCAGCAATGAAAAGGAATGGAATACTGATAACATACAACAATATGAATGAATTCAAAAAGATGCTGAGCCAAAGAGACAAACACAAGTGTACATACTGAATGATTGTATTTATGTAAAGTTCTACAACATACAAAGTTAATCCATGATGAAATAAATCAGAACAGATTGTTTCTGGAGAGGATTGACTAGAAGGAGGCGCCAGTAGCTCTCTGGGTTTTGGGGTGTGGTTTATGCAGGTTTATGTGTTTGTCGAAACCGATTAAGATATACACTTCATATCTGTCATTTTGTGCATGTGTGCATAAACACAAAATGTACTCTTCATATCTGTGCATTTTTCCTTGTGATAATCACACTTCAATTAAAAAGTAATATAAACTATTTCTTACGTATAATGAATCTTCTATATATAACCCTGAAATGTAAAGGGATGAATTAGGATACAAAACTGGTTATTTGGGGAGAAAGAATTCTAACATTTTTATAAAATGAGCTAGGAGAAGGAAGGTGAACTGTTAAACTGAATCATTAGAGACTTACCTGTTGGTCCAGTGGTTAAGAATCCACCTTCCCAATTCAGGGGACGTGGGTTTGATCCCTGGTGGGAGGACTAAGATCCCACACATCGCAGAGCAACCAAGACCTTGCACTGCAACTAGAGAAGCCCACATGCCACGACTATGGAGACTGCCCTCCGTACCACAAGGAAGACCCAGCACAGCTAAAAAAAGAAATAAATCATTAATGTTTTTATTTCTAAAGAAAAGATATACTTTACAAAATGGATGTCCTTGCTCCCCACTTGCTGAATATGTCAAGTGATTTTTAATAATATTTTTAGCAAGAGTTTCAAAGCAAGAAGAAAATTTACAATTTATCAGTTAATTACTTTCTGAAGTTTTTTTTTTTTTTTTCTTTAACACTTAGGCAAATGAGAATTCCAATTTTTTGTTACTGTTATATCTGCTTTTCAAGGGTCGACTTTCAGATTCATATACGTGTACAATGTTTTTAAAGGAGTCCAGATAGACATTTTGAAACAGATAAGAAGTTATTACCTAATTTTTATATCGCATCAAAAATGTAGTGATGGAACCCTTTTGGAAGCAGTAAGACCACAGAAAGCAAAAGTAGAAGCTCTTACCATTTTATGGTAATTTGGTTATTGACTGGGGTTCATGGGCTCTTTAGTCAGCAGAAATTGATAAGAGGCCTAATGAGGAATTCAGGCAAGGTTTTATTAGGACTACAGCAGGAGCGAGTGAAAAACTGGTTCCCTTGCTCACTCCCTGAGGCGGGGTGGGGGTGGGCTGAGGAGCGGAGTTGGTTCCTGGAGGGAACTGAGGTCGCTGAAGGGCAGTGAGATCAGTGCGGGTGGGAGGGTGGCTTAGGTGGTCTGCCCACCCCGCTGTGGTGCTGTGTGCAGGGATCACGTGCAGTACCCTGCTCCCGCTCCCGGCACCTCGGAAGTGGCAGTTGGGTTTTGGCCTTTTTGTATCTTGTCATAATCTGCCCCAACTGAGCATGCATGCAGTTAGTTTTAGTCGCTTGTAGTTTCTTTGTTTTCTGTTTGAAGAAATGGTTGTCTAGGTATGAACTGCAGTTTTAAAAGGTCCCAGGTCCCAGCCTGTCTCAATTTGACTTGTAAAAATTCATCCCAAAGAAAATGTTTAAGCAAAGCAAAAACAATCACTGATACAGCTTTTCCTTATAGCACTGACTGTGATATATTTTAAAAATTGAAAATAGCCGAAATATCCAGTGTTATGGCTTCCCAGGTGGTGCTAGTGGTAAAGAATCCACTTGCCAATGCAGGAGACTCAAGAGGTGTGGGTTCAGTTCCTGGGTTGGGAAGATGCCCTGGAGGAGGAAATAGCAACCCACTCCAGTGGCACCCCACTCCAGTACTCTTGCCTGGAAAATCCCATGGATGGAAGAGCCTGGTGGGCTGCAGCCCATGGGGTCGCTAAGAGTCGGACACGACTGAACGACTTCACTTTCACTTTTCACTTTCATGCATTGGAGGAAGAAATGGCAACCCACTCCAGTGTTCTTGCCTGGAGAATCCCAGGGACGGCGGGGCCTGGTGGGCTGCCATCTATGGGGTCGCACAGAGTCGGACATGACTGAAGCGACTTAGCAGCAGCAGCAGCCAGTATTCCTGCCTGGAAAATTCCATGGCAGAGGAGCCTGGTGGGCTACAGTTAATAGGGCTGCAAAGAATCAGACATGACAGAGGAATTGAGTACATATTCAACATTAGAATATCTTAGAAAATTATGAAACATCAACTGAGTGAAATAGGAGGTGTTAAAACAATAATTAGGAAGACTTGGAAACATGAAAAAGGAAAAATAGAAAAATATAATAATTCTTTAAGAATTATCTATGTAAGTAAAAGGCAACACAAAACTTAAAAATAATTATGTTAGATGATAGCTTTGTGGATATGTTTAACAGGTTTTACATTATATCTTATAAATAAAAAGTTTAAAAAATTTTTTCTTATTTCTCAATTTGCATGTCACATTCTTACCAGAGGTTTCACATTCTAAATCTCCTACTAATAATCTCATTAAGCTGAAATATCTTGCCTGGATGCACTGAGATTTTCAGAGGTAGCAATGTCTATTAAAAGCAATGTTTTGTTTTTCAATAGATTAGGCCTTATCAATAACCATAGTTTTGGTGCCAGAAAGTTGTCCTGTAATTAAAACTCCAGTTTAAACTTGTTCAACTGTGACTTTTCAAAGCATGTTTGTCCCTGACACCATGAAATCGTTGTGGTGGTGTTTCCCACAATCCTGCACCCTTACCTCCAACTCCCTCAGCCCCTTAGAGTTTTAGGAAAATCCCCAGGATTCTATTGCTGGAGAGCACCCCTAATATCTCACCTTGTGAATTGCTAATACAGATTTACAACCAGGAAGCAGAAACATAAGGCAACTGCTCTACTATCCCTAAGAGCTTTAAAATAGTACCTTCAAGCTCTCCTGCTTTGCTTTGAACCTATATCTCTTAAACATTTTTTCTAAATATTACCATAATCTCTTTTGTCATACCTTAATATCATCTCCAAAATCAGGCACCCATTGCTCAGTCATGTCCAACTCTTTGCAACCCCATGGACTGTAGCCTGCCAGGCTCCTCTGTTCGTGAGACATTTCAGCCAAGAATAATGGAGTGGGTTGCCATTTCCTCCTCCACGGGAATCTTCCTGATCCAGGGATTGAACCCACATCTCCTGTATCTCCTGTATTGCAAGCAGATTCCTTACCGTTGAGCCATCAGAGAAGCCCCAGGCACCCACTGGTGACGCTCATTACAGTCCCACTCTGGCTCCACATGTGCCTGGTCCAAGAGCAGATGAAGTCCACTGCTACTCAACAGGCTGATTGGCAAACTGCAACCTATGGCCAGAAGTGCTTATCCCAGCTTCTTCTCTTCAAAAAAATAAGTGTGTTCGCTTTCAGGTACCTTCCTGCTAAGCACCCTTGTTCAGTCTTAACTTTGGTCTCTGTAATCACACCAACATCTGGAAAGACTGATATAGCAGAATGAGAGAGAACATCCATCTGAACCCTGCATGACACAGGATTCAGAGAGTGTGGTCCACCACTTGGCTTGAACCTATTCCTAAATGTCTTCAGCCTATCCTATCTCTTATCCCCTTGCTTCTAGCTGTATGTTTTAAGATAATTCAACAAACTGTGATTTGAGCATCTTTATTTGGTCAAGATTTCCAGGAGAAATATCAGCAACCTCAGATGTGAAGATGACACCACTTTAATGGCAGAAAGCAAAGAGGAACAAAAGAGGCTCTTGTGCGGGTGAAAGAAGAGAGTGAAAAAACTGGTTTAAAACTCAACATTCAAAAACCTAAGATCATGGCCTCTGGTTCTATCACTTCATGGGTAATAGAGGGGGAAAAAGAAGAAGCAGTGACAGATTTCCTTTTCTTGGGCTCCAAAATCACTGTGTATGGTAATTGCAGCCATGAAACTAGAAGACGCTTCTTGGAAGGAAAGCTATAACAAACCTAAACAGCATATTAAAAAGCAAAGACATCACTTTGCCAACAAAGGTTCATAGAGTCAAGGCTATGGTGTTTCCAATAGTCATGCACAGATGTGAGAGTTGGACCATAAAGAAGGCTGAGCACCGTAGAATTGATGCTTTTGAATTATGGCGCTGGAAAGGACTCTTGGGAATCCTTTGGACAGCAAGATCAAACCAGTCAATCCTAAAGGAAATCAACCCTGAATATTCATCACTGATTCAATGGACATGAACTTGGGCAAATCCCGGGAGATAGTGAGGGACAAGGAGACCTGGTGTGCTGCAGTCCATGGGGTGGCAGTCAGACACAACAGCAACCAAACAACAGCAGCAAATCAATCAGTGCCTTTCTGCATGACAACATGGTCTAGGTCAGCTTGCCTTGTAGGATACTTGAAACCACCATGGCACCAAATTCATTTCCTACATTGTGGATTAAAATCCAGGCAATCTGACTCCAGTGCCTGCCACCTTAAGAATTAGGCCCCAACAGCCTCCTTGAAGAACTCATATGTTCTCAAAAATCTATTGATTTCCAACAATTAAAACACTGTATCCAAAGGAGAAAAAGGTACTTTCTCTGAAACCAGGCAGGAAGATGAGTGTTCCACCTGTTGAAGCTAATTAATTTGTAGTTTATCAGCTAAACTGAAATAACATTGGACCTTATTGCTTTAAACCCTTGAACATTAAGATGGAGATTGTTCTATTCTATGCTGTTCATAATTTACTGAATTCCATAAAAAGAAACAAAAAAGGAAGGTTTTGCTGTATTTTAAACAAAATTTTACTGCGATTCATAACCCCAGGGAGCTAGGTAAAAATGTTAATCAATGGGGACTTCCCTAGTGGTTTACTGGTTAAGGCTCTGTGCTTCCACAACAGGGGATGTGGGTTCAACCCCTGGTTCAGAACGAAGATTCTGGATGCCATGCAGTGTAACTAAAATTAATAAAAAAAAAAAACTTTTAAGTGCCAGCAGATCTCTTGTCTTGGTGAGGTTTTTTGTTTGTTTGTTTTAAAGAAAGATTCACTGTAAAAAATGTTAATGAATGATGACAAAGATAGAGAGGAAGGGGCATCATCATACATAATTAAACAAAACATGTTAGTCTGTCCTAACAGATTGATGCCCATTAGTCATTTGTGTTAGTTTTACAGGAAACCTCCATTTAAATTTTCACTGGTGTGTTTCACAGGACTCATTCATTATAGGCTATTATTCCTACGCTATGCTATGCTAAGTTGCTTCAGTCGTGTCCGACTCTGTGCGACCCCAGAGACTGAAGCCCACCAGGCTCCCCCGTCCCTGGGATTCTCCAGGCAAGAACACTGGAGTGGGTTGCCATTTCCTTCTCCAATGCATGAAAGGGAAAAGTGAAAGTGAAGTCGCTCAGTCGTGTCTGACTCTTAGCAACCCCATGGACTGCAGCCTACCAGGCTCCTCCATCCATGGGATTTTCCAGGCAAAAGTACTGGAGTGGGGTGCCATTGCCTTATTTATATTAAAAATTGCAGATGACAAAAATATTACAGCGCTACATATTTTTAAAAGGACCAACCAAATTAAATCAAATGCCATGACCTTTTCTTCTCTCCTATAGGCTTATTTTTAAACTATCACTTTATCCTGCCTGAAGCAATTTTTCAAATGGCATGTGACGTTTCTAATAAGCTTCTTTAGAATACCATCATAAAGAGAACTGACCTACCTACCTTGCCTCCTACTCTATAATTTTCTAGCCAATCCTATGAGGGGTAGGGAGGGTGAAGACTACTCCATTTGCTCAGTGCATTGTTAGGTCAATTCACAGTAACTGCCATGGCTATGGTATATAACCCATTCCAAAATAAAAGGGGAAGATGCAAGTTGTATCAGATAAGCTCTTTCAAAGAAAGACAAGAAAATGGACTTTAAAATAACTGAACAAAGAGAAAACAGGCATCCAGAAGTCTGCTCCTAATTATCAGGTCTTTTTAAAGGATATGCACTTGGAAGTGGCCAAACCATGAGTTTGGTTACACATATAACACTATTTTTATTCCTCAAAGGCAACAGTATTCAGAGATAGGGGTAAATTCAAGAAAACAAATCCCAATGTTGTCAGAATTTCATGTCAAACATTTGAATTAAATATCACTTTAAAAGGCTTTGTTCTCCATGTTAGTTACCAAGAAGTATGAAACATAATCATTATTCTCAAAAGACTTTCACAAATAATGACTTTGCTTGAATGCTTCCCACATTCCATGTTCAGCACTACGTGTGTGTATGTTATACATATATATGAAAACCTCACCACAACTTCCTCAGATAGATATTGCTGTTTCTAGTTTAGAAATGGAGAAGTGGAAGCTCAGGGAAGTTAAGTAACTTGCCCACAGTCATACAGCAGGTTCAGTGTTGGATATCGGTTTGGAACCTTAACAACCTATTCTTAGAGCCTGAGAATTTAACTATTAAGGCTACCTTCTCCACTGCAAGTTTGATCGAGAATCAGAACATTTATGTACACAAAGTTGAGATGTACAGATGGGTAAGTCAGAGAATTTGGTTTTAGTACTTACTCTGATATTTTAGTCGCTTCCTTTGCAACTCATTTTCTTCATCTATCAAATGAGAATTATAAGACATCCAACTTGTATATCATGCAATTGTTACAATAATTAATGTGAGTGCTTTAAAGGACAAAGTATTATACAAATAATAAAGTGCTATTTTTTTTCCTAAAGTAACAGAGGACCTCCATCTGTCCCTGTCTTTATGGGATCAAGGTCTGAATTGATATTCTAATTCAACAAATTGAGCGTCTTCTGTGGACCCAACAAAAGCTTGGCACTACTTCTATAAAAGATGTAAGCCAGATATGGTCACTACCTTTGTTGGGTGAACAGTCTCAAGTCAAAGACAAACATCATATAAGTACACAAATATGGGTATAATTTTTAAATTATGTTTTAAAGGAAATAAATCTCTTGTCAGAGAATGGATTTGAAGGAAATATCTTTCAAACTGGTTGAGGGAAGAAATGAAAGTATGGTTGACTAAATGGAAAAAGAATTTGAAAAAGAATAGTTGCATGTATATGTAGAACTGAATCACTTTGCTGTATACCTGAAACTAACACAACATTGTTAATCAACTATGCTCCAGAATAAATTGTTTTTTAATCTGGAGGAAGTATGGTTGATGGTTGAGGGGGTGTGGTGGGTGATTCAGGCAGAGGAGGTACCAGCCCGTGGCTGGAGCATTAGGGCTCTGTGGTGGGTTTTGTGTTTTATTTCAAGTGCAATGGGAAATCATTATTGGGTTAAAAGCAGGGGTCTGGCATCATGAAAGAGTTGAAGGTGTTTGCAAAAGTGATTACAATGATGACACGTGATTTCAGAGCTGGATGAGGCGTCAAAGAGAGGGTGGGACAGCAGGTTGGAGAGAAGGTGGCTGGTCACTGATGTGCAGGACTTAATAAGGTGAAAGGAGTGTTCCTGGAGTTAGTTGAGAAAGAGGAGGGACAGGATAGCGTGTTTGAATGAGTGAGGAAGCAGTGAAGCTTCTAGTCCATGTTATATTCATGGGAGTGGGTAGAGATGACAGAGTAAAGTTTGGCTGAAGAGTGAAGTGAGAGAACTAAAAGGCCAGGACATCTTGACTGACCTGGGAAGAAAAGTTTCAATTCAAGAGGTCTCAAGCTCGAGGGTTTTGTATAGTGCTGACCCCTGCTGGTCGATTCTTGCAGAAACCCTGAAGCCCAGCTGCTGGCTGAGTGGAACCAGGAGCTCAGTCAGTAGAGACTGTAGCTGCAGGACCACTGACCTTACAGAAATTAAAAAAAAAAAATTTCAAATGGATACTACGAACTCTATGCCAGTAAATTAGATAATAACTGAAACCAACAAACTCCCAGAAACACACAAATGACTGAAACTGATTCAAGAAGAAATAGAAAATGGGAATAGACATAAAGAGATTAAATTAGTAGCCAAACCCTATCCACAAAAAATCCTGGGCCCAGCTGGCTTCCCTGGTGAATTCTACCAAACACTTAAAGAAGAATGAATACAAATTCTTAAAAACTCATCAAGAAAATAGAAAAGGAGGGAACATTTCCCAATTCATCCCGTGAGGCGAACATTACCTTGATACGAAAACCAAAGATATCTATCACAAGAAAGAAAACTACAGACCAATATCTCTTATTAATATATGTGCTAAAAATTTTCAACAAAATATTAGCAAATTAAATTCAGCAATTTGTAGGAAAAATTGATTATATACCAGGACCAAAGCGTCTTAGCCCAGGAATACAAGGTTGATTTATCATCCAAAAATTAATTAGTATAATATACTGTATCAGTAGAACAGAGAACAAAAACCACGTGAACATCTTAATAGATGCAGAAAAGCATTTCATAAAATTGAACACATTCATTATAAAAAGTTCGACAAACTAGGAATAGAATGGAACATCCTTGACTTGACGAAAGACATCTATAAAATCTCTTCTACTAACATCAAACTTAATGGTGAAATCATGGACTCAATGGATATGAGTTTGAGCAAACTCCAGGAGATAGTGAAGGACAGGAAAGCCTGGCATGCTGCAGTCCATGCAGTCGCAGAGTCAGACATGACTTAAATTGAACAACAGCAACAGTGAAAGACTGTATGTTTTTCCCTAGTATCAGGAAAAAGACAAAATGATGTCATCACTTTTACTCAACATTGTACTGGAAGTTGTAGTCAGGGCAATTAGACAGGAAAATAAAACATAAAGTGCATCTAAATTGGAACAGGAAAAGTAAAATTATATCTGTTTCTAGATAATGTACTCTTATATGCAGAGAATGCTAAGGAATCCACTAAAAGTTATTAGAAGCAGTAAATAAGTTGAAAAAGATTGTATAATATAAGATCAACATATGGAAATCAATTCTATTTCTATACATTAACAATGAGTAAACCAAAAATGAAATTAAAATCATTCCATCTACAGTAGCATCAAAAAATAAAATATAATCAGTTCTTGTTATTCACAGTAGTTATGTTCTGTAAAGTCACAGTGAACACAGAATTAGCATATACTGAACCATTGCTCCTAGGGGAAATACACATTAAGACTCCTATGAGTCTCTGGTCACAATATTTTCATCAATTTATCAATGCATAATCTTATTTATTTGTGTTTCTGTTTAAAGACACCTGATTTAGTCTATATTGTTGATTCATTAACATTGAACTCATAGCCAACAGCACTATAACTCAGGCTTAAATGAAGCTTATCTAACATGTCTTTTTCCCATTAGGCACATAAACAGCTTTCTGTGCTCAGAAGCACTACACAGCACTTCTGCACTATAACTGGAGACAATTTAACAATGTGAAATCAAGAACAAAAAGAACAAAAAACATGGGAAACGTGGCACTGAGGAGACCATGAAAAAGAGATTTGTCTATAGCAGGAGAGCTGAAAAGAAGGCAGGATGTTGCCTTATTTCACTTCAACTGGGGCTGTTCATATCAGGCAATTCAAATACGTTGCTGCTCTATGCATGTCTATAAATGACTGCTAAAGTGCTATGAGTATTGATTTAGGGATCATAAATAAATTTTAGTGAACAGAAAAATTAACAGATATATAATCCATGATTAATGAGAATAAACTTACCTAAGAATAAATTTAACAACAGAAGAACAAAACCACACTCTTAAAACTACAAAACATTGTTGAAAGAACATTTAATAAATGAAAAAACACTTCATAGCCATGGATCAGGAGACTTAATGTTGATAACAAATCAATTCTTCTCAAAGTGATCTACAGGTTTAACATAATTGATTTCAGAATCTCAGCTTGGTTCTCTGCAAAAACTGACAAACTGATCCTAAAATTCATACGGAAATTCAGAGGACCCAGAATAGTCGAAACAACCTTGAAAAAGAATAACAAATTTGGAGGACTCATGTATTCAAATTTCAAAATTTACTGCAAAGCTACAATAATCAAGACAGTGTGGTCCTGGCATAAAGATAGATATGTCAATCAATGGAATTTAATTGAGAGTCCAGAAAGAAACACTCACATTGATAATCAGTTGATTTTCAACATGAATGGTAAGACAATTCAGTGGGGAAGGAAAAGTTTTTTGGCAAATGGTGCTGGGACAACTGGATGCCCACACAGAAAAGAATGAAGTTCATTCTCTACCACAAATCACATGCAGAAATCAACTCAAAATCAGACTATAAAACCCTAAGAAGAAAACACAGGCCTAACTCCTTATGATCTTATATTAGGCAATAGTTTCTTAGATATGACATTTAATACACAAATAAGAAAAGATAAAAGAGAGGCTTATATCTAGAATATATTAGAAGCTATTACAACTTAATAATTAAAGATAAATAGCAATGGCACCCCACTCCAGTACTCTTGCCTGGAAAATCCCATGGACGGAGGAGCCTGGTAGGCTGTAGTCCATGGGGTCACTAAGAGTCGGACACGACTGAGCGACTTCGCTTTCACTTTTCACTTTCATGCATTGGAGAAGGAAATGGCAACCCACTCCAGTGTTCTTGCCTGGAGAATCCCAGGGACGGGGGAGCCTGGTGGGCTTCCATCTCTGGGGTCGCACAGAGTCGGACACAACTGAAGTGACTTAGCAGCAGCAGCAGCAGCAGCAGCCCAATTAAAGGACTTCCCAGGTGGCGCTAGTGGTAAAGAACCTGCCTGCCAACGCAGGTTAGACGTAAGAGACACAGGTTCGATCCCTGGGTTGGGAAGATTCCCTGGAGGAGGGCATGGCAACCCACTCCAGTATTCTTGCCTGGAAAATCCCATGGACAGAGGAGCCTGGTGGGCTACAGTCCATGGGGTGACAAAGAGTTGGACACCGTTGAAACATATGGACACAGGACAGCACTGACCAATTACAATAAGCAAAAGATCTAAAAGGACAGCTCTCCAAAGAAAATGCACAAATGGACGATAAACACATGAAAAGATACTCAACATCGCTAGCTATCAGATAAATGTAAATAAAAATCATAATGAGATATGCTGTGATAAAAAAGACAAATAATAAAAAATATTGGCAAGAATGTGGAGAAATGGGAGCCTTCATACATTGCTGGTGGGAGGGTAAAATGGCATCTTACTTTAAAAAACAGTCTTGCAGTTCCTTAAGGGTTATACAGAAAGTTGCTTTGTGATCCAGCAATTCCATTCCTAAGTATTTATTAATACATAAAAGAAATGAGAAATAAAAATATATGTTTACCAAACTGGTATTATATACAAAACTTGTATATAAATGTTTATAAAAATGTTATTCATAGTAGTCAAAAAGCTGAAATGACTCAAATTTCCAGCAAGTGATGAATGGATAAGCAAAATGTGGTATACTCATACAGTAGAATTATTCAACAATAAAAAGAAATGAAGCCTTGGTATGTACTACAACATGGATGAAATTTGAAAACATGCAAAATGAAGGAACTTAGTCACAAAGGGCCATATAACATATGATTTTGTTTATATGAAATGCCAGAAGAGGTAAAAACTATAGAGATAGGAAGTATATTAGTAGTTGCCTAGTTCTGGGGGGAATGGTGGAACTGGGGGTTACACATAAGGGGTATAGGGTTTCTTTTGGAGATAATAAAATATTCTAAAATTAATTGTGATGGTTGTACAACTTGCTGAAATACTAAAATCCATAGAATCATACATTTTATTTATTTGAATTATACATTTTAAAGAGGTAGATTGCATAGTATGCACATTATATCTCAACAAAACTGTTTAAAGAAAAAGCAAGTGAGTTACAATTTTCTAAAAGGATATTGATTAAAGGATAATTTAAAATAACAAAGGTAATTTTACCTAAAAGACTGTGAAAAGATTTAAATTATTATTTAATCCTGTAAGATGTTTGAACAATGAGGATATTAAAAATATTGATAATGATATTTTCTGCTTAATTATTATTTTCTCCTCTCACTTTTTCCTTCTCTCAACAAATCATGTTTTTATATCTTTGAATGTTTCATACTACATTGATTTCAAAGTTCTTTTTACTTCAACTAAAACTCTATGAAAAATGGACATAGAAGCAAATGAAAATACATAATTTTAAATTGTTATACTAGGTCTCCATCATTTAATTCTACAACCTATGATGTATACAAATGTCTGTTTTATCACTTGTTTTGTCTCTAAATTGGTTTCTTAAGGGGAATAAGAACCCTAGATAGTCTATTGAAGTAGAGGAAATTATTTTTTAAAACCTGTTGTACTGTCTGAGAATTAAGTATTTGTCTGCTTTGTTAGACCTAAATTCTCTAGCTAAATTATGTCTTTTTTATTTCTAAACTGTCAGTAATAACTGTCACAATTCCAGAGTTGTTAAGAATTTGGCTGTGCTTTAAGTAAGCCTTTTCATTTTTTTTTTAAGCCTTTTCATTTTAAGTTTATTTATATCTCTTCCTCTGGGTCTAATAACGTTTGAGAATTTATGTATACTTTCTTTTATAATGTGCTCTAGAAACCAAAACTGAGACTAGGAAAAACTTGTGAAGCAAATAATGTTTTTTCTGTGTTTAAACTTTCTGTAGTTATTACAGAAACTAATAACTAATTGTCATGTTCTCAATTCACCCCACCACGGTTGCAGCATCTATTAATACAAGGAAGGAATGGAAAGGAGAGAAGGCAGTGAGGAAAAGCACCTTCATCACTTGGAGGTTGGAAAGCATGTTCTGCTTGATGGACTCTGAAAAGACAATTATTGAAAATAAAAGAAAGGCATGCTCTCAGCAATGTGAAGTCCTATCTCTTCACACAGGAACTAAAAGCATCAACCTGAGCAACAGGAAACATAATAAAAGAACACAAGGTAAGAGAGTGTGCTAGGCAGTAGAAACACAGATGATTAGAAATGGCCAGACAAAAACGCAGAACCCGGAGGGCTACCGATGGAGAACAGAGGCACGTAGAATTGGGTAGAGATCGATGTGGACAAGTGAGAGGGCAGCCTGGACGAGGCGAGTGACCCCAGACTGATGGTGGAGAGGAAAGGGGGCAGGGATCCCCAGAGAGCAGGTGGACAAGCCCATGGCTCGGGGGAGGATGCGGAGATGAGTGGGGTGGGGAGGATTGCTGCATATCCTCCTATGCTTTCAGCTCCAAAAAGGGGTAACTCCACAGTTTGGGTCATGTGGGGAAAAGCAGGTGAGGGAAAGGTTTATAGACAGTTGTGATGCACTGAATTGCTCATTCCTAATTCTAACATTTCCTTTGTCATACAATTCCCACTTCCTATCCTGCAGGGGATGGGAACAGCATAAACAGATGTGCAAAGACAGGAAATTGCAAGGTGTACTGGGGGAGAGGGAGTAGATGACTTTAATTATAATGGATGATTCATACAGGGGAGCTGTGGCAGAAGAGTCCAGAAATCAGGGCAGAGTCAGATTGTGAAAGTCCTCAGATATCGGGATAAGGAACTGGGCCCCAGCAAGGGGAAAGCATGGGTTTTCTGGAAGGATCTAAAATAATAAACATAATATTTTAGAAAGAGACTTTTATTAGTGAAAGGCAGAAAGGAGGGAGAGATCAGAGGTAAGAACATGAGTTAGAAAACTAAGGTGCTTGTGGTTCAGAACGAGGTCTCAGAGATGTGTGTATAAAGCAATTCTGCTTCCGGGCATTTGCATTCTAAGGAGATAATTATGTGTATAAGGAGTTAACTACTAAAGATGCTTATTACAATGTTCTTATACAAGATGTATGAAAAAAGTGAAAGTGAAAGTCGCTCAGGCCTGTCCAACTCTTTTCGACTCCATGGACTCTATAGTCCATGGAATTCTCCACACCAGAATACTGGAGTGGGTAGCCATTCCTTCTCCAGGGGAGCTTCCCAACCCAGGGATTGAACCCAGTCTCCTGCATTGCAGGCGGTTTCTTTACCAACTTAGCCACCAGGGAAGCCCACAAGATGTTCCAAAACTTTTTTTTTAAGGCTGTACCATGCAGCATGTGGAATCTTAGTTCTGGGACCAGGGATTGAACCTGTGCCCTCTGTGTTGGGCATGCAGCATCTCAAGCACTGGATGGCCAGGGAAGTCCTTCTAAAAGTACTTCGTTGTTGCTGCTTAGTCGCTCAGTCGTGTCTGACTCTTTTGGGACCCCATGAGCAGTAGCCTGCCAGGCTCCCCTGTCCATGGGATTTCCCAGGCAAGAACACTGGAGTGGGTTGCCATTTCCTTCTCCATAAGTACTTTAAAGAGCGTCTTTTTGCAGCTAAATTTGTGCATACATTCTTCATTATTTAATAAGGTTCTATTTATCGATTAAAAGGGGCTTCCCTCATAGCTCAGTTAGTAAAGAATCTGCCTGCAATGCAGGAGATCCAGGTTCGATCCCTGGGTCAGGAAGATCCCCTGGAGAAGGAAATGGCAACCCACTCCAGTATTCTCGCCCAGAGAATCCCATGGACAGAAGAGCCTGGCAGGTTGCAGTCCATGGGGTTGCAAGAGTTGGACACGACTTAGCGAATAAACCACACCACATAGATTAAAAACCTCCAACTTTGCTAATGAAAATGAATCGCTATGATTTTTCTTAGATCCACAATCCTAAAATGACTTACAAAGATACAGCTATATAGACACACACACACACACATACACAATCAGAGGAGGGTGGGAATTTGCCAGAGGGGATGTAAGGGACAGTTACCTAACTATTCATATCTATATCTCATCTCTACACTGTACTATAACTTCAGTGAAAGTAGAGACACAATACTATCCAAATGAGAAATTTTTAAAGTCTTCAAAAAATTTTTTTTGCTCATTAGGCCAATTCTGACCCAATTCCAGTGATCATCCAGTCCCATGCAACTGGCTTCTAGTTGGGCTACCTAAACCAATGATGCTGCAAATGAGAGAGAATTACACTAATTGAATTAAACCCATCTGAGTGCTCCCTCTGCGACAGAGGATGAGATGGGTGGATGGCATCACTGACTCAATGGACTAGAGTTTGAGCAAAGTCCGGGAGTTAGTGAAGGACAGGGAAGCCTGGCATGCTGCAGTCCATGGGGTTACAAAGAGTCACACATGACTGAGAGAATGAACAAGTGCTCCCTAGAAACTGGGGATGGGCATCCACCCATACACCCTCTCAGGCCTTGTAGCTGCTATATTATTTATAAGGAGTGGATGGATGTTGGTAGAATGAAAATCCTAAAGATGAAATTGAAGCCTATGACAGCAGAATTCAAATGTCAAGAGAAATTGCATCGTGTTGCAATGAGACTTTGCAGACATAATCATAGACCTGCTAACAGTCATCTGAAAAATCTTAAAGAAAAGATGAAATACCCAAAGACTAGACATATGTAGGCAGATGGTGGGGGATGGTGAGGGGTAGGTGGAGGATCAATTCTTGTCAACTAATATCGCAACTTTAAGACAGAGTCCTGAGTGTCAGTGAGACATTTTTAAATACTACAGTTCTTGATGACACATGTGACTGGATTGAAAGACTCCAAGTTACACTAAACAAGTCATCAGTAATTACAAGGTAATTGTGTAATGAACAGCTGTTGCTTTGGTTTCCCCAGCATCCATTCCCCATTCTTCTGGGAAAACACCATGCCAGAACATCCTGGAGAGCCACCTCTTGGTTCTCAATCGTGTAGTTGGAGCACCGGGCATGCTCCCTAAGTCAACAAGCAATTCCCTCCTCTCTGGACCAGCAACTGGTGCGAATCTGGCCAATCAGAATGTGGATCAAGATTTTTTTTCTTTGACTCTTGTAGTAAAGAAGCTCTTTCTTTCCTTCAGGATTTGAAGCAGAAAAGATGTTGGAAAGAGATGCAGCCCTCTTTTGGGCATCACTTATCTGAGGGTACGGAAAAGGCAATGACATCCCACTTCAGTACTCTTGCTTGGAAAATCCCATGGATAGAGGAGCCTGGTAGGCTGTAGTCCATGGGGTCGCTAAGAGTCGGACACAACTGAGCAACTTCACTTTCACTTTTCACTTTCATGCGTTGGAGAAGGAAATGACAACCTACTCCAGTATTCTTGCCTGGAGAACCTCAGGGACGGGGGAGCCTGGTGGGCTGCCGTCTATGGGGTCGCACAGGGTCGAACACAACTGAAGCGACTTAGCAGCAGCAGCAGTATCTGAGGGTAGAGAAGGCAACAGGGGAGTCTGAAACTGCCTGGAGACTCTAGGTGGAGCCTGAGCATGATGCAGAGATAATGTTGTATGTATCATATCTAGCTATGTTGGGAAATTTATTTCTTTGAACTTTTCAGTTATAGGAGCTATGTTGACTATACTTTCTTATTTTTTGTGTTCTTGATGCTCTGGCATTTGGGGCCTTGATCCTAGAGAGACTTTCCTTCCTAGGGCTAGCTAATTCTTTACCTTGAGGTGATAAGACAGTGTCAACAGTTCTTCATCCTATATTATTCTGGGTTCAGAGTCAGTTGAAAAGAAGTCCTTTCCCATGACTCATTGTGAAGGCAAATTTGGCCAAATTACCTCAGATAGCAAATGATTCCCCTCCCCTCTCCCATACCCAGAGCGTGGCTTTGACATGCAAACCAAAGAAGCCAGAACCAACCTCTCCAATTATTTTCTTTTTTTTTTCAACTTTTTTTCCAATTATTTTCTTTATCAAACTCTCATTCGTGAAATCAGTATTCCCCCTGCCCTAAATCAATCCAGAGCCAGGACCAGCTAGAGACCATCCCAGAGCCCAGAACCTACTTCAATGAATCAAACTCTATAATTCTAAACTGAGTCAGTACCTACCCTATTTCACCCATTCTTCCCTATCAAAACCCTTTTAAAGGCTCTGGGCCACATTCACCCGCCTTGATCCTCTCTGCCCCCTAACCAGCCTTGGTCCTTCCCCAAATGGCCCTGTGTGATAGGCTGGCCCTCCTATTTCTAAGGAACTATGAGTATAAACTTCTTTTATGACAATCATTTCCATGTGGGTATGTCTTAGCATACCTGACTAAAACAAGTCCAGGGTACATTTTTAAACAGAAGCCAATAAATTCCTTTATTTTTAAAAAGACAATTTGAGTTAGATTGCTTTTGTTACCAGTGTTCGTGGAAAATCGAATAACAATCAAGCTAAGAAGAAAAAAAGAGACAGAATTTTATTCGTGCTAAAATGAGACTTTTAACTCTGGAAACAGATTCTCTGGAGCTCTGAGAACAGGCCACTGGTCAGCAATTAAATACGCAGTTTTATACATTTTTGAGACAAATAATTTATGCAACATACTGACATTGTACACAAAGTTCATTTAAAAATGTTTTGGTCAGTTGTACAGGTACAGAGCAAGCCTTTGGTCAATGTGACCCCTGTATGGGATAAAAAAGAAATTTTAACCTTAAAATTATAATGCTGGTGTCAGAGGAAAGAGACCATTTTTCTCAAAGGTTGATTACATCCTTCTGTTTTGAGGTGGTCTGGTTAATGTAAAATGCAGATTCATACTATATGTTGGGAAAGGCCTACCACAAAGGGGGCATGTTATTTATTCTTTTCTTTGTGTCTTAGTTTGATTGCCCTACCACGGACAAATCTGTGATTTTACTTTAGCACTGTGTCAGAAAAAGTCCTAACTGATACAAATAATTTTATTATACTGCGGAGGCCTCCTGTGACTTTTTGGTTGTCCAACATACACCTATTTCCCCTTCTTTTGGTAACCTCACTCTGGTATCCGGTTAGAAATTCTTCCTGTTTTTAGTCCATGTGCAGCAAATGGGTACCTTCCGTCCATCATGAGTTTAGCATGTGATCAGGACCAGCCAAGTGTTGGAATTCCATTCCTTGGTCACAGTGATTGATTCAGAGGAGGTAATTTGGCCAAATTTGCCTTCACAATGAGTCATGGGAAAGGACTTCTTTTCAACTGACTCTGAACCCAGAATAATATAGGATACAGAACTGTTGACACTGTCTTATCACCTCAAGGTAAAGGCTTGCCTGATACAAAGCCAGCACAAAAGAAATGTAACCAAAAGATGGGAAAAGAGAAGTTGAGTTCCGATGTCATTATTTGAGTTCCTGTCACATTATGCTTGAAGTTCACCCCTACACTTTCAGCTACATGAGTCAACTAATTCCAGATTCTTTAGTGACACCTTTGTCATTCTCAGCACAGGAAATTCCAAAGGCTTTAGGCTCCAAATATATGTTTTTATAAATCACAATTTCTGTTCTTCATCATTCAGTTACTCAGTCGTGTCCGACTCTGTGACCCCATGGACTGCAGCATGCCAAGCTTCCCTGTCTTTCACTATCTCCTGGAGATTGCTCAAATTCATGCCCATTGAGTCGCTGATGCCATCCAACTATTTCATCCTCTGTTTTCCCTTTCTCCTCCTGCCCTCAATCTTTCTCAGCATCAGAGTCTTTTCCAACGAGTCAGCTTTTCGCATCAGGTGGCCAAAGTATTGGAGCTTCAGCTTTAGCATCAGTCCTTCCAATGAATATTCAGGGTTGTTTTCTTTCAGGACTGACTGGTTTGATCTCCTTGCTGTCCGAGGGACTCTCAAGAGTCTTCACCAGCAGCACAGTTCAAAAGAATCGATTCTCCAGTGCTCAGCATTCTTTATGGTTCAACACTCACATCCATACATGACTACTGGAAAAAACACAGCTTTGACTATCCAAACCTTTGCCTTAAGTGGGACTTAAAGTGTATCTATAGTGCCTTATGTTTTAAAAGAAAGAATGAATTCATATATTGTTTGTGTAGTTAATTATTAACTAAAACCACAAAATAAAAAGTGTCAGCAGTATTTCATCAAAGAACTCAGACTTCAAATCAGACTTGGGTTTGAATCCTCATGTTCCTATCAAGCATGAAACTTTAAATAGTTGATTTTAACCCCCTTTAATCTCACTCCTCTCTCTTTTTAACTCTAAAGTAAGCATTTTAATTTTATTAATTTTTAGTGGAGTGTAGTTGATTTACAGTGTTGTGTTAGTCTCTGTTATCAGTTATAACAGTGAATCAGTTATACATTCACATATAATCACTCTTTTTTATTTTTATATTTAATTAGTTAATTTTTTTTAGCCTCACCGTGGAGCATCAGGAATCTTAGTCCCCCAACCAGGGAACTGAAATCATACCTCCTACAGTGGAAGTGTGGAGTCTTAACACTGGACAGTCAGGGAAGTCCCATCTATGCTTTTTTAGAATTTAATCCCGTAAAGATAGTCTCACTTCTCTTGACTGTAAAATAGGTGATTATAGTACCTATCTCATAAGACTGTTATGAAGATTTAGTTAAATTAGATAATGTATTAAAAGGGCTAAGTATAGTGTATGGTAGAAAAGAGCTGCTCAATAAATAGTAGTAAGCTACTGTTCTTACAAAAAATGAAATTTTTAGTGTTTAATGTATTTAGACCTTCGATTCCTCTCAAGTTCCAATGAATGGGCTACTGTTCATTTCCAGAAAAAGTATCATGCTGTAACATGCTTAGTGATCTCATTCAGTGCTTCCTAACTGAGTAATAGGTTATGCTTTGGGGTTGTACAAAGTTGACACTCACAAATCCCTAGTAAACTCTTTTCCTTGAGGTCCTCGAAATTTACAAAAATATCTATAATGCTTAACAAAGCCTTTTTCTACATCAGTGTCATTGTTAGACCAAATCAACACAGGAAAGCATCCTTGTACCAAAGTCTTAACCACAGAGCAATGATCAAGTCTTAAGAATGCTGAAACAGGTTTGAACAGATCTGTTTCTCTGTGGCAACTTTATGTTCCAAGATGAAATCTCACACAGATCTTCAAAAGAAACTCAAGCTCTCTGTACTGTGTGATAAATGAAGGTGCCATATCATGAAAATGAAGTCAGAGGTCTCCAAGACAAGTTAGTCCACTTGAGCACACTTGGTTTCTCCGCCATTTTTGATATCTGATCTATTATCAATGCCAACATTCTTCCGGGTGCCAACGTGTCGAATTTCTCATTACAGTTCAAATTTGATTCAAGTGTAATTTGCACTTATCTATGAATTCCGGGAGTTGGTGATGGACAGGGAGGCCTGGCGTGCTGCAATTCATGGGGTCGCAAAGAGTCGGACACGAATGAGCGACTGAACTGAACTGAACTGAGCTGATGTGTCAATTATCTATGTTTACCTGAACACACATAGAGTGATCAAACTTCTAGAAATGTTGATAAAGGTTGTGGGGTGAACATGAGGAATTTTATTCTGATAATAAAGGAGAAAAAAGAAACATGGGAAGGAGAATAAGGAACAAGTATATGACATGAGCCTATCTGATCATCTTAATGCTCACTCAATGAAAAAACAAAAGGGAAGATGAATTTCACTATTATAACTGATTTGTAAAAGCTACTACTAATAATGCCTTCTATAAATTAACAGAGTAGTACATTTATTGGGGACAAAAAAACAAATTGAACTCTATAAAATGAGAAAATTTTGAAAAGTCTGATCAGGATCACAAAATTAAACCTTCTAAGCGAAGACAAGAGCCCAGATATTCTCATTTATGGTTCAGGATGCTTTCCATTAGATTCATTATTCCATGATATAACTATATCAATTTAACTTCTCTGCACCTCTGTCTATTCATCCTTAAAAGAAGAGGGTGGGACTTCCCTGCTGGTCTAGTAGTTAAGAATCCACCTGCCAATGCAGAGGACACAGGTTGGATCCCTGGTTGGGGAAGATTCCACATACCTCAGAGCAACTAGGCCTGTGCGCCCCAACTACTGAGCCAGCGCTCGACTACTGAAGCCCCAGAGCTGTACAGCCTTGCTCCGCAATGGGAGAAGCCATCACAATGAGAAGCCTGCAAACTGCAACTAGAGAACAATCCCCTCGCTGCGGCTAGAGAAAGCCAGCAGGCAGCAAAAGAAGGGTGTGGTAACAAGTTTGAAGGTAATCATGGGCATCTGAAGGGTGTTTTCAATGTTCTTCCAAAAACCAGCAATATTGTTATTTTGTATAATAGTGACACTGATTATTTCAGGGTGTGCCACAAGTTATTGGAACATGTGTCAGTCACGGAACTGAACACATAGAGGATGTGCTTTGTCTGGCAACAGCTCAGAGCAGTAGCCAAAATTTAAGCCACAAAGTGTACACCATAGGCTCCATGTGCTGGGAAGATTGGGAACCACTGGGCTAGACTATGATGTTGCTTTAGCAGTGGCAGAAAGAGAGTTACCTCCCTGCTCTCTCCTCTTGCTATCTACAGCTTCTCTAAAAGCCAGGACTAGCACATGAGTCAGGGGATGAACCCGGATGAGTCAGGGCTCATGGCTTCTTCTGAAGGTTGTAGGTAAAGACCTCAGCTGGACTCATAAAGACCAGAATTCAGATAAGATGAGATCCCAGGAGGGTAGAAGCAACAGCCCTTAGGCCTCCAGGCCAACAAAGAGGCAGAACTCGAGCTTTGTCTTAGTAAGTCCTATTTTTATTTCCGTAAAGTCACTTATTTTTTATTTCAGACTTTTTTGTTAAGCTTCAAGGCCCGAGCAGCTCATGCTGTTCTACAGGCTGCTTTTGGGGGATTTGGCGACGGAACCTATTCCTTTTTCATCCTTCATTAGAAATTTAAATCTATCACTGCCTCCACAAGCTTTGTGTTTCTTCTCTTTTCACTAGCAAATTATTAACATAAGATTTTAATCACAGTATGGAGGTAACAGAATATATATTAAAATATTTAGGTTCAAGATATATAAATTCTGAATTTAGTCACATTTAATACATTTTATGTATATAATTCAAATGATTCTGGAATTGAAACTTTTGCAATTCTGAGAGTTTTCTGTCAGTCAGTGATGACGGATCATTTGGAGGTTGGGAGCTTACATTTTGATGTTGGATACTAATGTCAGGCACTCTTTTCCCCCTAAATCACGTGAACAGAGAATTTCAATCCTACTTGGTTATTTTAACAACTTTTCAGTGGTGTTGGAGTCTTTTTAAAAAGTCATCTATTAATTAATTTAATTCGGGTTAATTCTGAGAGCAATGACAACCTCAAGCAAGTACAGGAATGATTGACCTCATAAACATGATGCTGAGCAAAAGAAGGCAAAAGGTTATACAGTGTAATGATTCCATTTATACAAAGTCAAAAATAGGTGTGTGCTGTGTGCTCAGTTGTGGCCAACTCTTTTGCGACCCTATGGACGGTAGTCTGTCAGGCTCCTCTGTGAAATTTTCTGGGCAAGAATATGGAGCGGGTTGTCATTTCCTACCCCAGGGGATTTTCCCAACTCAGGGATCGAAATTGGGTCTCTTGTGTTTCCTGCATAGGCAGGCAGATTCTTTGCCACTGAGCCACCAGGAGACCATCCCCCACCCCCACCCCTGCAAACAGGCAAAATTAATCTTAGTAATGTTTTCCTTTGGAGTGGAGAAGTAGGGCAGTGACCGAAAGGAAGTGTAGGGGCATTTTCCGGGGTTCCTGAGATAGTGTAATTCCTGACCTTGATGTGGTTACTAGCTGTGTTTACTTAGTGATAGTCTTGAGCAGAAAAGTACCATTTGTGCACTTTTCCTTTTTTTTGGCTGAACCAGAGCTGAAACTTGAGCTCACTGGAGGGGAAGCACAGAGTCTTAACCATTGGACCACCAGCGAAGTCCTGTACCCTTTTCTATCTGTGTTATTATAGCTCAGTAGAATTTAGAATTTATTTTAAAGTCTACACATTTATTTAAACATTAATTTTTAATTTCATGGGAAATACATGAAAACATCCTCTGTAAAAAAAAAAAAAAAAACTAGAATATTTCAGTTAGAGTAAGTGGTTTTTTCCCATGATCCAGCAGATGTTGGCAATTTGATCTCTGGTTCCTTTGCCTTTCCTCAAACCAGCTTAAACATCTGGAAGTTCACAGTTCACGTGTTGCTGAAGCCTGGCTTGGAGAATTTTGAGCATTACTTTACTAGCGTGTGAGATGAGTGCAATTGTGCAGTACTTGAGCATTCTTTGGCATTGCCTTTCTTAGGGATTGGAATGAAAACTGACCTTTTCCAGTCCTGTGGCCACTGCTGAGTTTTCCAAATTTGCTGGCATCTTGAATGTGGCACTTTCACAGCATCATCTCCAAGATTTGAAATAACTCCACTGGAATTCCATCACCTCCACTAGCTTTGTTTGTAGGATGCTTTCTAAGGCCCACTTGACTTCACATTCTAGGATGTCTGGCTTTAGGTGAGTGATCACACTATCGTGATTATCTTGGTCGTGAAGCTCTTTTTTGTACAGTGCTTCTGTGTATTCTTGCCACCTCTTCTTAATATCTTCTGCTTCTGTTAGGTCCATACCATTTCTGTCCTTTGTTGTGACCATCTTTGCATGAAATGTTCCCTTGGTATCTCTGATTTTCTTGAAGAGATCTCTCGTCTTTCCTAGTCTGTTGTTTTCCTCTATTTCTTTGCATTGATCGCTGAGGAAGGCTTTCTTGTCTCTCCTTGCTGTTCTTTGGAACTCTGCATTCAGATGCTTATATCTTTGCTTTTCTCCTTTGCTTTTCACTTCTCTTCTTTTCACAGCTATTTGTAAGGCCTCCCCAGACAGCCATTTTGCTTTTTTGCATTTCTTTTCCATGGGGATGTTCTTGATCCCTGTCTCCTGTACCCTGTTTAACTTATATGCAGAGTACACCATGAGAAACACTGGGCTGGAAAAAGCACAAGCTGGAGTCAAGATTGCCGGGAGAAATATCAATAACCTCAGATATGCAGATGATACCACCCTTATGGCAGAAAGTGAAGAGGAACTAAAAAGCCTCTTGATGAAAGTGAAAGAGGAAAGTGAAAAAGTTGGATTAAAACTCAACATTCAGAAAACGAAGATCATGGCATCCGGTCCCATCACTTCATGGGAAATAGATGGGGAAACAGTGGAAACAGTGGCAGACTTTATTTTTTGAGCTCCAAAATCACTGCAGATGGTGACTGCAGTCATGAAATTAAAAGATGCTTACTTCTTGGAAGGAAAGTTATGACCAACCTAGATAGCATATTGAAAAGC
>NW_011495048.1:10930998-10939262 GCF_000754665.1 Bison bison bison
CAGGAGGAGAAGGGGACAATAGAGGATGAGATGGCTGGATGGCATCACTGACTTGATGGACATGAGTTTGAGTGAACTCCGGGAGTTGGTGATGGACAGGGAGGCCTGGCATGCTGTGATTCATGGGGTCACAGAGTTGGACACAACTGAGCGACTGAACTGAACAAAACTGAAGTCCTTTTTGGTCCCTTTCAAATCTTATATTCTCCCAAGAGGATATTGGTTTATCCTTTTTACAGACATTATCTAAGTAAGGACATATAGAAAATATATAGTACCATTGTGTGTGTCTTTAAGTTTTGTGCTCTTTTAAAACTGTCTGGATTAATAGACTTCATATTGCCTCTTTCATTAGTACAGAGTATCAACACTATCTCTAAGAAACTTCTAATAATTGTCATTGCACTACACTGTATAAACAGAAGTTTTTATCATATATGTATGCTTACTTTTATATGTGTTCTATATGTGATATGTATTTTATTATAATATTGATCTATTATACAACTTGTAATAAAACCTATACAACAAAAGAGTCATTGTATACCTGTCAGTTAGCAAGCCTCATGGACAGAATTAAACCTGGAGATAGAAGCATATAAGAATCAACAGTAAGTGGCTGGCATAACTTTCAAGGTAAGCAGAGAAAAGTTTGAACAGCAGTTTTGCCATTTACAGAAAAGTAAACTTGACTAGTTAATTTACTGAGCTTTAGTTTTCTCATTTGTAAAAATGGGACTGCTGCTGCTGCTGCTGCTAAATCGCTTCAGTCATGTCCAACTCCATGCGACCCCATAAACGGAAGCCCACCAGGCTCCCCTGTCCCTGGGATTATCCAGGCAAGAACACTGGAGTGGGTTGCCATTTCCTTCTCCAGTGCATGAAAGTGAAAAGTGAAAGTGAAGACGCTCAGTCGTGTCCGACTCCTAGTGACCCCATGGACTGCAGCCTATCAGGCTCCTCCATCCATGGGATTTTCCAGGCAAGAGTACTGCAGTGGGTTGCCATTGCCTTCTCCAAAAAATGGGACTAACAATACCTATATATCAAGAGTGATGTGAGGACCAGGTGAGAAAATGCATTCAAGAGATTGAGCAGTTTGCTCAAGGAGAGAGCCTGGAAGCAGGGGGACCAGGTTTTAAATTCAAGTCTTTATGATGCTGGATCTTTATACCTTAACTTCTATACTATCCTGCCACTAAAATGGACCCCACGGCTAACTTCCTCAGTCTTATAATCTTAATACGTTAGAATATCCTCTCCCTAACTTAGGAAGAATACTAACATTTATTCATCCATCCATCCATCCATTCATTATTTTATTTATGTATGCCAGAAATCTCAGCTTTAATTGGTGATGCAAGGCTCACCATTTAGGGCCTGGGGTTTGCTCAATGACAGAATTAGAATACTTGATAGAAAGAACAGCCTTTGGATTGGAAGGAAGACTGACAGAATGGATGAGTTCAAGTTTTAGTCCACCATGAACAGTAGGACAGTTTGCCCCTCAGTGAACTACTCTAATTTTTATCCTGAAAGTTAAAAAACCCTCACAAACATTTATTGAGATACACATGTACCATACAATTCATTTATTTAAAGTATATAATACTATACTGTATTATAGTCAATTATACCTCAATGAGGGCTTCCCTGGTAGCTCAGCTGGTAAAGAATTTGCCTGCAATGTAGGAAATCCTGGTTTGATTTCTGGGTCAGGAAGATCCCCTGAAGTAGGCTACCCACTTCAGTGTTCTTGGGCTTCCTTGGTGGCTCAGATGGTAAAGAATCCACCTGCAATGCAGGAGACACGGGTTCAATCCCTGGGTTGGGAAGAGCCCCTGAAGGAGGGCATGGTAACCCACTCCAGTATTCTTGCCTGGAGAATCCCCATGAACAGAGGATCCTGATAGCTACAGTCCATGGGGTCACAGAGTCAGACACGACTGAGCGACTAAGCAGTACAGCATATCTCAATGAAATTAGAAAAAAACACTATAAGAGTTGAGTTGTATAACCATCACCATAAGCAATATTAGAACATTTCATTATCGCAGAAGGAAACCTCATTCCCATTAGCACTCACTCCCCATTTCTCTACTTCTCCCCCACAAGCCACTAAGCTTAGACAATCTATCTTCTGTGTCTAAAGATTTGCCTAGTTGGATATTTCATATCAGTGGAATCACACAATATGTGACTTTTTGTCTCTGATTGCTTTTTTTAGTGCAATGTTTTCAAAGTTCACCCATGTTGTAGCATGTCGCAGTACTACACTGCTTTTTTGGCTGAATAATAATCTATTATATGGACTTCCACTGCAGGGGCCACGGGTTTGATCCCTGGTGGGAGATTTAGGATCCCATATCACACGGAGATTGGCCAAAAGAAAAAAAGAATGTTAAAAATTAAAAAATAAATAAAATGTCAAGTAAAACTGTAAGTCATATATACATAATGCCTATGAGAGGCTTCCCTGATGGCTCAGTTGGTATAGAGTCTGCCTGCAATGTGGGAGACCCAGGATTGATCCCTGGGTGGGGAAGATCACCTGAAGAAGGAACTGGCAACCCACTCCAGAATTCTTGCCTGGAGAATTCCATGGACAGAGGAGCCTGGTAGGCTGCAGCCCATGGGGTCACAAAGAGTTGGACACAACTGAGTGACTAACACTTTCACTTTCACAATGCCTATGAGATTTGTTTTTTTGATTTAAAGAAACAATTAAGTAGTCTAGTTTCAAAACTGTAACTGTTTAACTTGAAAGCAAATGCAGTGGCTAATTAGGTAAAAACCTCTTAGCTTTGAAAATGAGAAATTGTGGGTCAGGCAAACTGTACTTGATTGTTTTTTGGTCCAATCTGGCAACAATCACTGATGGCTGCTTAAACTCCCATCTGCTTAAGTGACAAGTTCCTGGGGAAATTCTGTAATAGGTCATTTGGGACCCCCAAAATCCAGTCAATATTCTTTTTTTATTTTTCTTTGAATGCCTTTTATTGGCTTCGAATAGAATCCAAACACATTTCTTTAAAGGTCTAACCTACTTATTTGTGCTCTTTCACCAAATGTTTGACTCTTGAGTATGTTTATATTTTTATTTTTTAAATATAAATTTATTTATTTTAATTGGAGGCTAATTACTCAATATTCTTAACATCACTAAATATGGGACCCCCAGACATATTTCTTCAAATGTGACACAAGAGGAAGTACATACTGCTGCCTATGAAATACTTTTGCCAAAATAACTGAATCTTAATCTAATCATGCTTCTAGATCTAACTACCAGTTTACAAAAAATATGGAGGCTAATAGAACAAGAAAAATGATACTACATGTCAGCCAAATATAGAATGTTGGAAAATCCAGAAGACAAAACGGTCCAGTTTATTCACCCAGAATATAGTATAGAAAGGAGATGGGGAAGTAGTATAGACCAAAACAATCTTAAGAGACATATAAACCAAATAAATGATATGGATGTCCTCTTCCTGAGTTCTTCAGATACAGAATAAGATATAATAGACGTGGTAACACTATCAGTTTCCTAAATGAGAGGACACCTTTGGAAGGAATTAAAGTGTTACTCAAAACATTCCCAAGGTGACTTTGTGCTTATTAAATTAGAAACTGCAGATATAAATCACTGCATTTTTAAGGGAATCCAAGGAAATCATTCCTATCTATAAATTCTGGAGAGAAAATAATTAGGTTTTTTATTTTACTTTAATTACTAGGAGACAGTATTTTCCTTCTCAACTCAAGTAGGATACACATCAATGAGTAGGAGTGAATTTTAACAGTTATTGTATTACTCTATAACCACAAAAACATACTGACTCACTTCCATTTAAGCACAGAAGCTAAATAAGATCCAAGTGAAATGCTAGGAAAGTCATCTCCAACTGAGATGCCAACTAGAGGTTCAGGTTTTCATGGCAGTTCCAAAGTTCCCCTAAATCCTGAATGAATGAAACTTTGGAGTCAGTCACACCTGTAACTATTCCTGGTTCTGATAGTTTGGTGAATTTGGGCAGGTAACAATTATTAAAAACAACTCTGTGGAATTTACAAGGTATAATTTACAATTCTCAAATGTACAGTTTCATGATTTTCGTGAATTATACCATTGACTAACTATCACCAATTTCCATCACCCCATAAAGTTTTCTCCTGCCTATATTCAGCCAAACCTGCTCCCAGCCTGAGCGAACACTGATATGCTTCCTAAATCTACACATCTGCTTTTTCTAGACATTTTATATAAATGGAATCATACAAAACAGAGTCTTTTGCAGCTGGTATATTTTTAAGTTTCATCCATGTTGTAGCATGTAGTTTCCTTTTAACTGCCAAACACTGTTCTATTGTATGGATATACCAGTTTATTCATTCACAAATTCAAGGACATTGGAATTGTTTCTACTGTTCACCTATTATGAGCAATGCCACTACAAACATTGGTGTACACGTTTGTGAATACAATTTTTCATTTCTCTTGGGTATAGTATCTAGGAGTGGAATTGCTAGGTATAGTGACTTTATGTCTAACTTTTTGAAAAACTGCCAAACTGCTCTCCAAAGTTGCTGCACCATTGTACATTCCTACCAGTGATGTTTGGGGGTTCCAGTTTCTCCACATCTTTGCCAATAGGTGTTCTTTTCTCCTTTTGATTATAGACATTCTAGTAAGTATAAAGTGGTATCTCATAATCATTTCCCTAACAACTAATGACATTGAGCATCTTTTCACATGTATATCTCCATTAGTGAAATGTCTACTCAAATCTTTTGTCCTTTTTGATTAGATAATGCATCTTCTTATTGTTTTAAGTATTTTTAAATTTTTTTTAAAAAAGTTTATTTTTGGCTGTGCTGAATCTTCATTGCTGCATGGGTTTTTCTCATTTCTCTGCATAGGTTTTTCCGTGGAGAGTGGGGGCTACTCTCTAGTTGGGTTGCGGTGCATGGGCTTCTCACTGAGGTGGCTTCTCTTGTTGTGGAGCACGGGCTCTAGGCACTCAGGCTTCCATAGTTGCAGCATGTGGGCTTAGCAGTTGCAGCTCCTGGGCTCTAGAGCACAGGCCCAATAGTTGTGGCACATGGGTTTCGTTGGTCCTCAGCATGTGGGACCATCTCTGATTGGGGGTCGAACCCATGCCTGCTGCATTGGCAGGCAGATTCTTTATCACTGAGCCACCAGGGAAGTCCCTAGGTATTCTGAATTTATTCTGGATACAAGTACTTTGTTGGCTATGTGATTTACATATATTTTCTTCTAGTCTGTGGCTAGTCTTTTTCTTAATACATGACTTAAAAGTGTTACTTTTTTACTAAGTATATAAATATATACTTATTTATATACTTATGTATATACTTATGTTTTTATATACTTATATTTAACTTATTTATATACTTATTTACTTATTTATACTTACACTTATTTATATACTTATATTTTACTAAGTATATATATATATTTTTTTTTATTAAGTATATCAGTTTTTTCTTTTATGGATCATGATTTTGGTGTCATATCTAGGTCATTTTTAACTCAACATCAAAAGATTTTTCCCCTTGCAATTCCCTGGGGGAAGTCCTCCCAATGTAGGGGCCTGGCTTTGATCCCTGTTTAGGGAACTAGACAGCACATGCATGTTGTAACAAAGATCCCAAGAGCCACAACTAAGACCCAGCACTGCCAAAATCAATAAATTTTTTTAAAAAAAGGTTTCTCTCCTGTTTTCTTCCAGAAATTGTGTAGTTTTAGCTTTTTTACATTTTGGAGTACAATTCGTTTGAAGTAATTTTTATGTATTGTGTGAAGTAAGGATCAAAGTTCTTTTCCCACTATACATGGAAATTTGGGGCTTCCAGGTGTAAAGAATCCACCTGCCAATGCAGGAGATGCAAGAAACATCGGTTTGAGCCCTGGGTCTGGAGGATCCCCTGGAGTCGGAAATGCAACCCACTCTGGTATTCTTGCCTGGAAAATCCCATGGACAGAGGAGCCTGGGGGGTTACAGTCCATGGGGGCGCAAAGAGTTGGACACAACCGAGTGACTTGAGTAGCAGCAGCACACCTGTATATTCAGTTATCTCAGCACTACTTGTGTAAAAAGAAAATGACTGTTTCCCCATTCAATTGTTTTAGCACATTTGTTGAAAATCAAATGACCATAAATGTTAGAGTTTATTTCTGGGCTGTCTTTTGTGTTCCATTGATCTATACATTTATCCTGTGCCAATACCACACTGTATTCATTATTGTAGCTTCATAGTAAGTTTTGAAATCAGATAGTGGAAGTCTCAGAGAAAGAAATGGCAACCCATTCCAGTGTTCTTGCCTGGAGAATCCCAGGGACAGAGGAGCCTGGTGGGCTGCTGTCTATGGGGTTGCACAGGTTGGACACGACTGAAGGGACTTAGCAGCAGCAGCAGCAGTGGAAGTCTGCCCCTTTCACTTTTCTTTTTCAAAACCGCTTTGGGTATTCTGGTTCCTTTGCATTTCCACATAAACTTTAGAATCCAACTTGTCAATTCTAAAAAGAGAAAGGACTGCTGGGGTTTTGATAGAGATTATATTGAATCTGTAGATCAATTTGAAGAGAGAACTGTCATCTTAACAAGTGCTCAATTTATGACAATGGTATACTTATTTACCTGGATCTTTGATTTCTCTCAGCAATGTTGTGTAGTTTTCAGTGTATAGGTCTTGAATTACTTTCATTATATTTATTTGGATTTTTCTTATACTCTTGCAAATAAAATTGTTCTCTTTAATTTTTAGATTGTTCGCTGATGGCATATGTATTTATTTCTGTATGTAGATCTTGGTAGACTTTAACGCTCCCATTTTGTCATATGTAAAAAGGAAATACCTGCCTAGCAAGATTCTGTGCAGAATAATATATATAAAATTTCAGCAGAAGGCTAAAAATGAAACCCTCTTTCTCACTCACACACACATACACACACACACAATTCAATCACCTAAAATGTGAGGTCACATTATTTTGAGCAAAGTGAAATGATCAGGATGAGGCTGGTACAGAAGACAGTAGCATCACCAAGAGTATTATATCTGAATTTGCATAATCAAGGGGTTTTACTGCATTTTCATTAGTGTAGCAAATAGATGTTTGTTGATATTTTCTAACATCTGCATGTACTGATTTTATAATCAGAACAACAAATGCTACTTCTTAAAAAGTAAAAATTAGTAATCCATTACATTTCATAAAGAGGAAAAGTAAAAGGACACAGAAATGCTTGAATTCAATTTGCTGAGACCAATTAAATATACTTCCAGAAAAACTGCACAGTACTAGCACTCAGGCTACAAAAGTTGTTGGTTTTCTGTCGCTTAGTCATATCTGACTCTTTGGGACCCCATGAACTGCAGCACACCTGGCCACGAAAGTAAGATGTGTAATTTATGAACCACCGCAAAGTTCAGCAGGCTGAGGTACCTCAATGACTACAGAAGCAGATGCAAGGAAGACAGATTTCCCTGTGGCCTTAACCCATCCTAAATTCTCAAACTTCCAACAACTATGGCAGTTTTATTTTGATTTTTTCCCCCCTCAAATTTTGGCTGTTCAGCTTGTGGGATCTCAGTTCCCCGACCAGGGACTGAACCCCAGGCCACCACAGTGAAAGCACAGAATCCTAGCCACTAGACCACCACGGAACTCCCATATTTTGACCTATTTTAATATACTTGGTTTCCACTTGAAAACTATTGATAAAAGAACAGAGTGAAACTGAGAAGCAGTTTAGTATCAGATCAGATCAGTCGCTCAGTTGTGTCCGACTCTTTGCGACCCCATGAATCGCAGCACGCCAGGCCTCCCTGTCCATCACCAACTTCCAGAGTTCACTCAGACTCAAGTCCATCAAGTCAGTGATGCCATCCAGCCATCTCATCCTCTGTCGTCCCCTTCTCCTCCTGCCCCCAATCCCTCCCAGCATCAGAGTCTTTTCCAATGAGTCAACTCTTCGCATGAGGTGGCCAAAGTACTGGAGTTTCAGCTTTAGCATCATTCCTTCCAAAGAAATCCCAGGGCTGATCTCCTTCAATAAGGACTGGCTGGATCTCCTTGCAGTCCAAGGGACTCTCAAGAGTCTTCTTCAACACCACACTTCAAAAGCATCAATTCTTCGGCGCTCAACCTTCTTCACAGTCCAACTCTCACATCCATACATGACCACTGGAAAAACCGTAGCCTTGACTAGACGGACCTTTGTTGGCAAAGTAA
>NW_011495048.1:10939362-10940047 GCF_000754665.1 Bison bison bison
CAAGGAGTAAGCGTCTTTTAATTTCATGGCTGCAGTCACCATCTGCAGTGATTTTGGAGCCCAGAAAATTAAAGTCTGACACTGTTTCCACTGTTTCCCCATCTATTTCCCATGAAGTCTAGTATAGACACATGAAATTGTGTCTATACTAAACAAGTATTTATTGTTACACTAGACACAGTCTAGTACAGACACACGAAATCGTGCATTTATACAGATCCCTCCGATTCCAGTCCAACCCATCTCGTCCGGGATTGCCGTTAGTTAGGTGAGCCTCACTGCTCACCACTTACCTTTCAGCAGCACCATATTGCTTCACACCTCTATTGTACCTGTTTGAACCTTGGCTGTCAACTTTGAAATCGGGCAACCCTATTTTCAAATACGGCCCTGCCAACGAAGACTTACGTGATCTGGGCCTACCCCCGTCTATTTACATGTCTAGTTAATACACGTCTAGTATAGACACATGAAACAAGTAACAATAAATACTTGTTACACTCAACAATCATTTATTGTATGAATGACATTAATGTATTTAAAAATGCCATCATATTTGAGAGAAGTTCGGAAACCCCGAACTCCTTCGGAAACCCCGAACTCCTGCGAAGTCTTAGAAAGCAGGGCAAACCGCCTGGCAGCTCGGCTACCGTTATTGCCCACCGAAGTGTCGGGAACAAGACGC
>NW_011495048.1:10940499-10966078 GCF_000754665.1 Bison bison bison
ACCCCTGGGCCCTCTGCCGCCCGAGCCGAGGGGCACTGGCCAGCGCTTTCCACCCGCGTGGGTGTGGGGCTCGAGCGGGCTGGACTCCTTAGTAGCCCCGAGCTGGGCAGTCCCGCAGCTCGGGGTCAGGACGGCGGGCGAGGCCGGCGATGGGTGGGGGTCCCACCTGCTACCGGGCCGGGGCCGGCCCAGCGCTCTAGCCGCAGGAATTTGGCTCGAGGGCTGGAGGGGTAAAAGGCTGGGCTTGTGCGTTGCGAAAGGGCTTCATTCTCCAGGGTCGCCGGTGTGTAAAAAGGAAAAAGACCAAGAGGCCTTGCTCTTCCTGTAGAGTTGAAGATACGGAACAGGAGGCAGGAAACGGGTTTAAAGAAAAAAGGGAAGTGCTGTCAGGCAATGAACCTCAGTCCTTTCGCAGTGTTTGAGGCTTTTGTTGTTTTGTTTTCTTGTTTTCTGAGAGGATGGAAGGCCAGATCGGTTGTGCATCATTTACTTTTTGTTCTCCATGCAGGATATTTGGCCCAGGTGCAGCCCCCCAGAGACCAGTATGTTTCCGTGGTTGATCTTGATCCTTTAAGGCCCAAGTATTAATTCTACTAACCTTAGGGAAGTTAATCAGTTTGGGTTACCCCTCCTCTTTTTTTCCCTTATTGGCAGGCTTATTGGTTAATGTTAGTATTTAAGATCCTAAAATGCAAATAATTGTAAAAATCAGTAAAACACTGATTTAGACATTATTTGAAAGTTGTTTCTTTCAGTCACCCCTCCCCCCAATTAAAAAAAAATATATTTTAGGCAGCGAAGTCATCAAATTAGAATACAGAACTCTTAGTTATTTTGGGTGAGTTGTGTGGTGATCACTTCCCCCTGCATTACAGCAATTTCTAACCATTTTGAAGCTGCAATATTTTGTCACTTTATCCCCTTCCTTCCATAAATGTAATATATGAATTAAAATAGATTTTGCATGAACTTCAAGTCACTTTGGAAACTGGATCGTTGAGGGGAAAAAAGAGTTGATATTCACCGCCATAATACAGCCTTTGATTGAATTTTTACAAGCAATGATTATACTAGCTTTATCTGAACTAAGTTGAAAATGGATGAGAGGAAGAAGAGTGTTATCATTTTGGTGGCTCAGATGGTAAAGCGTCTGTCTACAATGCGGGAGACCCGGGTTCAATCCCTGGGTTGGGAAGATCCCCTGGAGAAGGAAATGCCAATCCACTCCAGTACTATTGCCTGGAAAATCCCATGGACAGAGGAGCCTGGTAGGCTACAGTCCATGGGGTCCCAAAGAATTGGACACAACTGAGCGACTTCACTTTCACTTTCATACAAAACAGCATAGTACTTAAAAAGAGGTAGCTTCATCACCACAAAAAACATTTAAAAATTTTATTTTCATTTATGTGTGTGTTCTTTATTAAAGTTATTTATGTGTCCACAAATGTGTATGTGTATGTGAAAGTTTTGAAGGGATTTGTGAGAAATTTATGTTCATCGTGGTTATCTGTGAGACGAGGGATAAGAGTAAGGTCAGGTGGGAAGGACTTCATGACTCAGTTATTGGGAAAATGTTCTTTATTTTTTAACAAACCATTTAATGTTAAACTGTCTTTAAATGAAATTATAAATGTGTTCCTTTTACAGTTAAAACTCACTTTAAAGGTGCTTTTTAAAAAAAAATTGGCCTAATTCCCCCCTGTAGTCTCAAATTGACATCTAAATAAATGTAAATCTTTAAAAAATTGATACTAATGTATTTTTTTGTGACTATGCCAGTTTTTTTTTTAGAAATTGAAGTCTGTTATATTTTAATGGATTCCTCCTCTTTGAAGGACAGTGAAACCAGTTTTTGTAGTATATGTTTTTTCATAATATTTAATTAAAAAAAATTTTTTTTTCTTGTTCTTAAACTTTTTTTTTTTTGGCTTTGTGGCATGTGGGGATCTTAGTTCCCTGGCCAGGGACGGAACCCACGCCCCCTATAGTGGAAGCAAGTCCCGTAATTAGTTTTATGTTACTGTTTCATTAGCTTGTTAGAAAACTCATTGTATATCTGATTAGCCTTATGTCTAATCTATAATTTAAGAATCTTGTTCCTTAAGACAAAAGATAAGTTATTGTGACATAAGTAGAAAAGTGTAGTTAATTCAAACAAAACCTTGTGTAATATTTGGCATTGTATTTCTAGTTACTTTAAATATCCAGATTTTCTATAGGACATGATTGACTTCATGAAGAAACTTCATGAAGAAAGCTCTGATGTAGTACGTAGTCAAGAATGCTTTGATATTTCTGAAAATTTAGAGAATTAGGAGCCACTTAGAGTCTGTATTTCTTATACTTCATAGTCCTCTTGATTTTATTTAGGTACTTGAAGGTCTAATGATTCTTCTGTGATTAAGAAGATACTAAAATTTAGTTTCTAAAAATTTATGAGAATAGTTGTTACTCTAAAGCAACTTGCCTCTTAACACATTTTAGGTTTTAAAATTATAGGCCATTTGAGAAGTTGATTTTTTTTTTTTTTTTTAAGCCTCTCTGCTGCTGCTGCTGCTAAGTCACGTAAGTCGTGTCCGACTCTGTGCGACCCCATAGATGGCAGCCCACCAGGCTCCCCCATCCCTGGGATTCTCCAGGCAAGAACACTGGAGTGGGTTGCCATTTCCTTCTCCAATGCATGAAAGTGAAAAGTGAAAGGGAATTCGCTCAGTCACGTCCGACTCCTAGCGACCCCATGGACTGCAGCCTACCAGGCTCCTCCGTCCATGGGATTTTCCAGGCAAGAGTACTGGAGTGGGGTGCCATTGCCTTCTCTGGCAGGCCCTAAATGGAAAGCCCTAAGGGTAGATGAGTTCTTATGATCACATGCCAGGTGGTGGTCCTGCTCTTCGACCTCTCCGGCTCCCCAAGCTGACCAGTGCCTCTGTAGGGCCTCCTAGAGGAGGAAAGCTCATCAGATTCCAATACCTTATGCACTTCATCCTCATAACCATCCAAACCTAAAATGGAGCCTGTGTAAACCGCCACCTAAAATAAAGCTGGGGAAAGTGGCCAGATAGGTGAAGATGTGGAGATCTGCTTCGGCTTAGGTGCTTTTCAGGGGTTGGGCCCAGGCCCCTGATGTTGTGTATTTTTTGGCCAAACTTGGGTGATTTCATCAACATTGAGTTGGTTTACCTACAGTGAAGACTTCTGGAGCGCCTGCTGTGTGACTGTTATAATTTTTAGGGTCCAGTGATACAGAGTAGCTGGTAGTGTTAAGATAGTTAACTTTTTTTTTTAAATTGTACTTACACAGTTCACATTTGTAGTTGATTACAGCTTGCTTTATCAGGCTTAAACAAATTTATATGTTGGATTTAGGAGTGTTTGAAGTAGAACCAAATCAAAAGTAGATGCTTTGGAATAAACAATAAATATTTTGGTGATCTAAGATCAGAGTAATCACTATGCAATTAAATTATTATATCAGTGCCATTTGTTTAAAATAATAAAGGAAAAATACAAATTAAATAAGCCCAAATGAAGCTTTATAAATCCCAGTTTGTTTTTTAAGGGGAGAAAGATACCTTTAGAGCAAATGTACAAGGGCTTTTTTTTTTTTCTTAAAAGAAAATTATATTGTTCATGTTCTTACCATTTGATGACTCAGTGGGAAGTAAGGGAGCCTGTTTAAACCACAGTGCTATGAAGAGGAAACTATATATGGTAAAGTCTGTTTCTTAAACACAGCCTTATTGCACACAGTGAGAGAACTAAGTCACGAGGTCTTAAAATGATTGAAGTGAGGGGAGGTATTTCAAGAATTAAAGTTATGCCAAACAAGTAGTTTAGAAAAGAATATTTTCTTTGTATATTATTACCTTATGGTTTAGATCTTAAAAAAAAAAATACTGGCTTTTTTGCAAGAAAGGAAATGCCAGGTTGTCTGTTGGTTATATATGACTGAGAAATAGATCATTGTAATTATGTTCTTGTTATTTTAACTGCTAATGCATTGACATCTGAAATAATGTGATATAGTGCAGCTATTGCCATTTTGACCAAACACTAGTTCCCTGTAGGAATTCTAGCACTGGATTACTGTGGCAGCATCTACTTCCAATAAGCTACTGCTTAATCAGAGTAAATAATCTCATTAATTAGTGATTGCTGTCTTTAATTTGAACTAAAAGCCAACTTTCCATTTTTTTAATAATTTTTAAAAATATTTATTTTTAAAAATATTTATTTTAATTAATGCATTTATTCGGTGGCACCAGGTTAGCTATGGCACATGGGAGCTTTAGTTGTGGCATGTGGAATCTAGTTTCCTGACCCCTGGTCTCCCTGCATTGGGAATGCGGAGTCTTAGCCACTGGACCTCCAGAGAAGTTCCTTCATCTTTTAATGAAGCACAGGATAGTAGTTTGGAGTTACTTTTACAGTTTTAGGAATTCTTAATTTTTGTCTTCTTACCTTAGGCACTTGGCAAATATGTTGTCCTGTGAAATATGCTCGAACAAGAATTTTACCTCCCCAGCCTCCTGACTGCCTGGGGGCGTGGGGGGTGGGGGGATGGGACAGACACTTGACTTGGGCTCCATCCCAGGCTCCTCCTCCCACCTTCACCTAGTGTTAAGATTTCTCAGGTAAATCATTGGTTTGCATTTAATATGCTGAAATTGCCTTTACAAATGTGTAGATTCTTTTTTTTCATTCATTTTACAATTTTCTTAAGAATGTTTATACTCATGGACACTGTTGTCTCACCTAGTGTGTTTATCTGCTCATTATGTCACTACATAAAAATTTAATGTGTACATTGTATTTGCTGTTTATATTTGGAATATATGTATAAATTATGACTAAAGCTGATACTTGTCTGGTGGTCATGACAGATTTTATTTATGTAGAAATATGAATATAGTGGCATAATGAGAAGAGATTCTCTGGTCTTACATCTGATTTCAGTTCACATCAAGTGAGCTGGCTTTTGGCTTAAGGACTAGAGAGTTTGATTTAGAAGAGATGAGTGTAAGAGGTTTTTTCCTTTTAATTTGAATAGACTAGAAAATACTAAGTATTATTCTTTGTCTGCGGCAGTTGTCGCTCCAGCTCTTTCTGGGTCAGATTGATAAATTATTTGGGAAGATATTGTGGAAAAATGAACTAACACTTCTGAATTATGTTAAACACTTTTTTTTAGGGTGGGAAGTATATTGTTCTTTACTATCAACCACTATTCAAGTAGAAGTAGGTATGAGCAAGCAGGATATCTATTGCATATGCCATCATATCACACTAACTTCAGCCTTGGAAGGTAATCCAGAAAGAATCGTATCATAGTTTTAGGTTTTAGAAAACCTAGGTTCAGTGGCAAACTGAGCAGGACTAGGTTTTGTGGGTTTGGAAGAAAACCTATTTGAATGGTATATTTTATGTGAATTCTAAAATGTGAACATGAATGAGGGGATATGAACTCAGGTGGTATTGGAAATGTGCAATTTTTTTAATTTTAGACAGATTTTTTTCAGACTAGAGCTTCAGTCTGCTGAAGACATGATTTTAACATATTTTTTTAAAGTACTATTTTTAAAAAACTTGCAGTTATGCATGGCAGAATGTGCTAGGCTATTTATAATTGAATGTGGTTCATCAACATCATTTCCAACAAGGTTATCTTTGAAATAGAAAAAATTTGTATTTTAGAGGGTTAGTCAGAAGTCAGTGAGTTTCAGGTTGTTGCTAACTTTTACCACCATCAAACAAAACAGTTCCTTGTATGTAACAGCTTTCTATCCACTTTCGTGTTATTTCTGTCATATGTCACATTCAGATATTGTTTTTCTCCTAAATTCTTCTAAGAGAATGTGGTGCCAAATCCATGGAACAATAGATTGTCTCAATATTGAACATATTCTCTATATTAAAATAATCATAATATTGTACTTTTGAGTCAGCAGCAAAACTTCATTTTTATTCATCAGTTAAATAATACGCACCTAGTTTGTGTCAGACTCTGTTCTAGGTGCTTGGGATTCATCAGTAGACACAAAAGTGTTTGCACAGTCTACTGTACATTGCACAAAATCTTATTAAGGGAATGGTAGAGGTTGATGACAGCTCCTCTCTCATATAGCTTCTTCCTCCCACCCTGAAGTTTTTAACTGCCTTCCTTGTAATGGCTGCTCTTAAAAATAAGGCTAAGCAGATTGTATTACTGATACAAGCATTAAAAACCCTAGGAGTCATTAAATCTCCTAGTGCATCTGTTTCTTATTCATAAAGTGGAAGTATTATTAGAATCAATGCTACATCCTCATTGGAGAAGTACACTATCTAAATATGAACTTATGTCACCTGGTATTACTAAATGTTTCTCTAAATATAAAAATGTAAATAGCCAAAAATGCCTAATAAATGTTTATTTTAACTTGATGCTGGTCCAGATGCCATTTGATTTTCCCATTTTGGGAAATGATGTTACTTAAGTGAATTGCCAGACATGAATGAAAGCCTGCTTTGGTTCTGTCCATTTTCTGACATTTCTTTTAAAACTCCTTAGCATTCTTTGAATGAATTTGTCCCTTCCTTGCTGTGCATCAAGGCAGCAGGTTCCAGCATGCACTGCTCAGCTTAGGTCCCTTGAGGCTTTCCCTAAGAGTTAACCAGTCAAAAAATGGGAACTCCAGTAGTCGGTCCATGAAGGAAACAAATGGAGGATATGATAGACCTGGTGATTACTTTGGGTAATTTGAAAGCACCAAAAGTTTAGAATATTATATAAATGCAAAGCAGTACTTTTCAGATGCAGTTGTTAAATGGATAATAGTGTAAATACTTTGACACTAACCCACTTTTTACTGTTCTTTTCCAGTTTGTGAAGTGTGGATATGCAGGCTCTAACTTTCCAGAACATATCTTCCCAGCTTTGGTTGGAAGACCTATTATCAGATCGACCACCAAAGTGGGAAACATTGAAATCAAGGTAATATTTTATTTATTGATAAATGAGGAGCAAAACCTACTGAAGTGTTCTTTGAATTAAGTAGTTTTAAGATGTTGATGCCTTGAAAAGCAAAGGAGGAGGGCCGAATTGCTTTTATTGTAAATTTTTATCAACACGTGAAGAAAGGTACAGAAACTGAAAGTAATTTCGTCTGACTTTAAGTGTAGCCATTACTCTCTGAATACAATAAAAATAAGATATTTATGTTGATGTGAATGCTGTATTAGGGACTTAAAGCCCTATAGTATAATTTTAAAAGAAATCAGCCTGGTATTTTTATGTCTTTCAATTTCATATATTTGTCATTCAGGGTTAGTGTCTCTTTGGGAGCTGAAACTTCTTCCATGTTCTCATGGCCTGATGCCCCTACATTTTTATATAGCTAGTCAGGAAAAACAGAGTGTGCATCTTATTGGTTCCTTTTTTCCCCAGTATAATAACTGATTTCCATAGTGTGCAGGAGGAAGCTATGCAAGTCTTTATTTGACCTTGCATCTTTTATCTTAGGACAAGGAGAAGGGCGGGAATGTTGTCATCGCCTACGTACTGTTCTTAACATGAGATGGGACCTTAATAGATTTTTATCTTCTATTAAAGGAGGTGGAAATCAAAAGGGAGTTAACAATATTTTAGAAGGGGGAAAAAAAAAGAACAATCAAAATCAGTGGTTACCACTTGACTTAAAATCTTCAGATAGCCTAGGGATCAGGTTAGGTTATACGAAATGTAGTAGAATTTAGAAGCCGTTTTATGAATCATTTGTGAACAGACTAGCATCGTTGGTCCTATCTGGACAGTCCTTGACAAGACTTCAGAGAGTGTGTTAGGTTCTAAGTTAAGGTACCTGTGGGATGTTTGTTTGAGGTGTCTAGAAAGCTGGTAATAGATAGTAGACATTTGCTGCTTAAGAGCTCTCTGCTGTTGGGACTAGAGGATTGAGTTACACGATGAATAAAAATACAAACTGAAACTTGGGTTCTGTGATAATGTTTTTAAAGACTTAAAAAAGTGAATGATTCTGGCCTCTGTTTTATTACAATCAGAAGGGATACTCAATATGAGAGTTTTTTGGTTTGGGTTTTTTTTTTTAGGGTCTTTTGGGAATTTTATAGAATCCCATATTCTCTTTTTGTTAACTCCTTTTATTCTGATTGAATTCCATCTTAAATGAACTCAGCTAAAAATTTAGCTAGTAATAGTGATAAGGATAAAGTTTTTTAATAATGTTGAAAGTCACTTTTATTCAGTATCAGCCTTTTAAAGAAGAATGGTTTTTGAATATACTTTATGGATAATAACATTTTTGAGGTATTAAGCTACATCACATATAGCTATTTTTATTGTCCAGCATAGTCACAAATAACTACCTGTATTTTTCACTCCCACTTTTCTTGCTTTTTAAGGGGAAGTGATAGAAATGAGTCTAAGTGATACTCAAATAAGACATTTTTGCTAAGGAATTCCCCAGTAGCATTTGCTTGTATGGTTTGTCAGTCTGTTAAGTTGGTTTATTTCTGTTCAATCTGCTTAATCTTTTTAAGTCTTTCAAGTTAATTTGTTCTTCCAGTAGAAAACAGTGAAAGAAAAGAGAACTGTGTCAAATTTAACTTGACTACTAGAGCTTGGAAAATCACTCTACACACCCTTTACCTATTCAGCTAGACCTTTTCTGCTGTTTATTTTCCTTAATTAAGGTACTTAAATTCAGTAACAAATGAAAGAAATTTGACTTTTTTGGAATACCTATGCCTAGTGGATTGATTTATACTTTTTGTGTCTTGTTACCTAAAATGTGGTAGACTGAAAACTGGAAATTTAAATTGTTTAACGAGTTAACTTTCATTCAGGAGGTAATAACTGTCCGTGTTAATTTGGCCCTAATTATTAACTCCGTAAACTGTAGTAGTACTGCATCTGCCTCGACCTAATTTGTCTCTATTGCTTGTATGTTTAAAAATTTCAGTGAGGATTTTATTTAGGCCTTTTCTGACTCTCACTTCTACCTTCTCTCTCTTCACCTTTCTTGACCTGTTGAAGTAGAATAACAAAAAGATGGTAAGTGAGGTTACACACATGCTCTCTGTTTGTTTTCCACTTTTGCTTGGTGGGACAGTAGTTGTTGTTTTGTGTCCCTTTAGTATTGGGGAGGGGGGTGATTCCATATTTTAATTTCTAAGTACTTTGATTTTTAACCTTTTTCATTGCTTCAATTTGGTAGCAACTAATTAAGTCCTATACTCTCCTGATTGCATACAATGGACCAAACCAGAACTAATTACTAACATAGTTTTGAATTGTTTTCCTTGTGTTTTTTGTAGATGAATGTTACAATTAAAATGGAATGTAGTGTGCATTATGTTAGAAACCAAGTGGCTTTCTTTAGGATATGTGTGATCCAGAAAAGTGGGGTGAAGTTGTTGCACTTGGATCAATTCACTTTACTGACCACTGTTAAATTGAACATTGCTTGTCATAGCCTATATATGTATATATTTGCATCTGGTACAGTATCATATGTGTATTTAATAAACTAGGTAAGATTGTAATGTGCCAATGAACTATAAATAGTAAAGGAGAGAAAAAGAGATTGATTGGTTTCCTGTATTATCCTTATTTATGAGCAGATTTTACATTACCTGATTATAAATAAGAAAAAGGTCAAAGTCTTGTAAGACTTTTCCATTGACAGTGGATTTTACCTCTAAATAAAAACCATTGTGCCTTTTTCATTTGAACTAGAACTAGACACATCCCGGCAGTTGAGTCTTTTATTATATTTTTCTGTGATAGTCTTATGTTTTTCTATAGTAGATATTCTCATTTGTTTTTAATATTATTTGTAAGTAACTTTGACAGAGATAAATATCAGGCCTTTCTAGTGATAAATATTTTAGCTAGTGACAGTAACTAGTTAAACTAGTGGCAAGTCTTCTTTTGAATAAAGAAAAACATGGAAAACTGGAAATTACTATATCTCTAAATAAAAGATCATATATTTGTCTTAAAATCCTAAGGAGAGTAAGAAAAGAGGGTACTTGCAGAGAACTCTTTAATGCTTTTTATGAAATTTCTTTCTTAGGAATTTAATTGTGGTTTTAGAGTATATTTGATCTGATTTCCAAGTTGTGGTGATATTGTTCAGAATGATTCTTGGCGTATCTCATCTACACTGCTTGCTTTTCATAAAATATAAATGCCTTTAAAATGGCATTTCAGACAGTTACTGTAATTTTTCATTTTTTCAGATAATAGGTGATGGTTTAGGCTTGAGGTCCAGTGATGAGGTGGGTGGTAAAAAAAAAAAAACAAAACAAGGCCTGATCTGACCGCTTGTAATTTTGATCTTAAAGATGAAGGCAAGTTCCATAAAACTCTTAGCATTTTGGAGTTTGGGAAGTTGAAATGTTCTAGGGAAAACTATGTTTTAGGATTTTTTGGAATAAAATTTTAAATAAATTTTTGAATTAGGTAGCTTGAGTTACTCAAGAATGTTTGCACTAATTTGACAAGTTAACACTTGTTTTCTTTCCTTTTAAATGTCCTCTTTGTTCAGAGGGATGGTAAGATACTTGATGCCAGATGTTTCAGTTAATTCTTCATAGTATGTGTGCCCTAGAAGTAGACACATGACACTTTTGAGTTGGTATTAGATCAGACATATGTAGGCCCCTATTCTTGCATGGAATAAGAACTAAATAGTCAGATGTGATTAGACCAGATTTATACTAAATTTGTTGAAATATAGTTGTGAATATGTATCAGTGATATAAACCATCTTAATTATCTAATCTATTACTATCTTGTATAACACACAGAAAGATACATTCCAGAAAAAAGTAACTAACATTATATATTAAATTATATTGATGGCCGGAAGTCATATAGGTATTTGGAGATACAGATTCCTCCCCCTGACATTTTATTATGAAGTATTTGGAATACACAGCAAAGTTAAAGGAATTTTACCATGAAACCCATAGATCCATCACCTCGATTCTGACATTAATGTTTACTATACTGATATATCACATATTTATCGATTTATCCATCTGTCCATCAGTGTAGCTTGTCTTTCAATGTATTTGAAATTAACAGTATTCTTTTCCCTAAGTAATTCAACAAATGCATGTCATTTACTAGAGTTCTCTAATATAAGATTTTTAGTTTTTCATTTTTGTATCAGATAATTCTAAATAGTTAGTATTTAAGAAGTTTGAGTATTAAGGCATGGTACATTAATTTTACATGAAATTTAGTTGCAATAGAAACATTTTAGTGAATATTTCTAGCATCTGCTTTAACTTTGTTTTTCCTTTTTGTCGCTTTCAGTGGATTTTCCAGTGGTTTTTGTTTTTTGGTTGTTGTTGTCTTTAAATAGAGTTCTCACCCTGGTTTCTTTCTTATCTCTTTTTTAAAATCATTATTTAAAAAAATTTTAAAGTCATATATTTATTTAAACTTCTGTTTTAAAACATCTTAAGATCTTACAGCAAATAGTAGCTATTTTTGATACTAGCATTTTTTTAAATTCATCAATATATGTTTAAGTCAGGATCATTTAGTATTTTGACCAGCCAATTTTTAAAGTAAGTTTTAATTCTGAGACATCATTAGCCTTATACACATAAAATTTGACTTTTGAAATGTGGGTCATCTTAAGTATGTGCTCATTGGAGACAAGACTTGTGAGTATTCTGCTTCCTGGGTGATAGCATAGTATACTTTAAGATTGGAAATGTTGCTTATGAGATAATTTTAAAGAAGAATTTCTTCTCTGTATCATAATTTTTTGTATCTCTACAAATTATCTTTCATCTTGGTGAGGCATATATTGAAGCTTAATTTCAGTTTTAATTGAGGCATATCTAGGTAGACGTTTGTGAAATTTACAAGTTTGTGGTGCATATATCCATTATTACAGTATAATAAAAATCATTTTATTTTTTGCTTCTCATTATGCTGTATGGTACTACACTTATCATTTTGATATTTAGTACAAAGAAATGTGCTGCATGCGTTGAGCATTTTTCTACAAGTTTTTTTTCCCCCTGATGTGCTATCTCACATATCACAGGCCTTATTTTTTGAACATTTGAGCAAAAGAAAGAGATGAAACCTCATACAAACCCCTCCAAAATATGAAAATGTGGGGTTTATTTGTGCTAATACTCTTCTTTTGGAAACATATTTATTAAAGGTAAGGTCAATTTATTGATTTAAACCACATTGTACATAAAAATGTATTATTTATGATTAAGATTTGCAAGACATTGTTCATTAAAGGAGAGATCGACTTTTTAACTTGTGGAATGAAGAAATTTATCTGAAAGTGCCAGAAATATTAAAATTAATTATTCCCCAGTTTTCCAAAATATAAGGATAATTTTCTGATGGTATTTTATGCAAAAATTTGGTCTAAAGCTTTGATATTATAATTTTCTAGGATCTTATGGTTGGTGATGAGGCAAGTGAATTACGCTCGATGTTAGAAGTTAATTACCCTATGGAAAATGGCATAGTACGAAATTGGGATGACATGAAACACCTATGGGACTACACATTTGGACCAGAAAAACTTAACATAGATACCAGGAATTGTAAAATTCTACTCACAGAACCTCCTATGAACCCAACCAAAAACAGAGAGAAGATTGTAGAGGTAAGTTTTTAGATGGGTTGTGCATATATATGTTTCTGTGATGTGATATTAAAGCAAATTTTTTTGTTTTATCTTCCCTTGTTGTTGAGAATAAAGGAAATAAGAATAATTGTTACTTTCTCCCAGATCCTGTTTATTGAGCACCTAAGTATATGTTAGTCATTATAAGTAGAATATACCAGTAAACAAAGCCAAAATCCTGCTGCTATGGAATTTACCATCTAGCAGGGGAAAATAGACCAAAAAAAATGAATTAATTGAATGGTTTATTAGAAGATACTAGATGCTGAAAGAGGGGTGGGAAAGAGTAAGGGAGATGGGGCATGAAGGAAGGCTGCGTTTTTCATAGGTTGTGGTAGTACGTATCTGTAAGGTGATATTTAAACGGAAGGAGTTAGCCAGTAACTAACTGGGGGAAAAGCATTCCAGGCAAAGGAGTAACCAGTGTAAAGGTCTTGAAATGGGAGCAAGTGTGGCATATTAGTCAGCAAGGAAGCCAGTGTGGGAGAGCAACAGGAGATGAGGTGGGAGAAATAATGGGGCCAAATCATCTAGGGCCTTGTAGGTTCTTATAGGAAATTCGATTTAAACTCTGAGTGAAATGTAGGGCTGTTACAAGGAAGAGCTATTACAGATGGAGGTTTCTGTGGCTGCTGTGTTGAATGTAGAACATAAGGAGGCAAGGGTAGAAGAAAGACAAGTTTGGAGACTTTTTCAGTTATCTAGACACCCAGATAATGATGGTTAGGATTAGGGGTAATAGCAGAGAAGGTAATGATAAGTGGCCAGATTGTGGCTCTGTTTCGAAGGTAGGGCCAAAAAAAAAAATCCTAATTTCTTAAATACATGTGATAGAGAGGTAACTCTCAAAGTTTCACTTGAGCAAAGACAGAGTACAACAGGATTTGGGAGGGAAATTGATCAGGAGTTCAGTTTTGGACATGTTAGGTTTTTGTTAGACATCCAAGCAAAAATGGTTATATATATAAGGTCAAGTTCAGGAGAAAAGTCTGAGACTGGAGGTATAAACTTGGGAGTCACGAGGATATAGATAATATAGTTAACCAAAGAAGTGATAGCAGACAGTGGGGGAATGCTGGGGGCCAGGGAGATGGGAGGGCTCGGGAAGAGAGGTGGAAACAGTAACGAGGTAGGCAGTTAAAGAGCAAAAAGTCTACATTCTTAGTACTTTAGATGGGTAACTTTGCAACAGTTATCTTTCATTTTGTTATATATGAGATAGGAAATTTTAATTACTTTGGATTTTATTAGCTTTCCAGATACTGCTTAATGTAAGTAAATGTTTTGTTTTACTCATTGACTATGTTGAGATGTTGATGGAAATTTTAGAAGAGATTTAAAATTTTTGTTTTTTCAAATTTTGAGATTGTGGTTTTAGCTACAGAATCCATATCATTTTTTATGGTTCATTTTTTTTCCCCCCTCCTAGCCACCCCTGAAACTATGAAAGATGGGCTTTATTGTATTTATATTTTAATTGTGCTTTATACTTTCTAAATGATTTATAGTTACTAATAGTTTGTAATGGATAAGTGGTCATTTATAATTGCTCTTTATTTTTAGCAGTGCATTGCAAAAACAGAGTGTAGAGATATTTTTGTATTGAATCAAGAGGTTATGAGACAAGGAAACCTCTTTTAAAAAAAAAAAATAATACAGTAGCAGAATGGAAACCAAGTTTTCTTTCAACTGAAAATTCAGGGAGATGGCATTTGCTATGTAGTGGATAACACCATATCTGCCATCCACTAACTAACTATTTGACTAGGACAGATATTTTTTTTAAACTGCAGAAATGACAAGAATTAGTTTTACTACACACTCTAAGGACTCTTCTTAGTTCAATGCTCTTTTTTACTTCTAAATACAAATTTGACTATGACTGATAATGCCCCATTTTAATCTCATTCAGAAAGTTGTTTCTGAACTACAAATACTTCTTAATGATCTTATGAATAAAAACAAATTGACAGACTGTCAAGTTGATAAATGCAAATACAGTTGATAAATGCAAATGACCTTTGAACAACACAAGGTTAAGGGTGCCAATCCCCCTCAGTCAAAATTTGTGTAAAACTTTATAATTTGCCCTCTGTATCCCAGGTTCTGTATCCCTGGATTCAGCTGATCTCGGATCATGTGATGGTGTAGTATTTATTTATTAAAAAAAATCTTCAATTAAATGAACCTGCACAATTCAGAACAACCTGTGTTGTTCAAGGGTCAGCTGTATACCAATTTCATCCCTGTAGCAGGGGGATAAAGGATGATGGAATAGAATACTAGTCAGAAAATTTAGTTGCTTAATTGATGAGTTTGTGTTTCAGAGTTGTAAAATTTATTTATTAGAATTAAAAAAAAAATTTTAATTTAGTTTTATTGAAGTATGGTTGATTTACAATGCTGTGTTAAGTTTCAGGTATACAGAATAGTGATTTAGAGGTTTTTTTGTTTTGTTTTGGCTATAGCATGTGGGATCTTAGTTCCCTGACCAGGGATCGTGCCCCCAGCAGTGGAAACACGGAGTTTTAACCACTGGACCACTATGGAATTCCCCAGAGTTGAAAAAATTTAAACTGAATATCATTCTCATTGTGATCGGTTGTAAAATTTCTAAATATCAGATGTTCATAGTGGTAGTCTGCACTGCCAGTCAGTGAATGCTAACTGTGGATGACAGAGAAAATCCTACGGAATATTCCTGGCCAACCTGCGATATGGACAGTGAGCAGCATTGTGAGCAGAGAGGACGTGAAGGAGCTCCTCATCCCTGCAGTGGACCTCAGCACAGGGTGGAGCACAGACTCAGCAGCTGAGCAGCTTCTGAATCTGCCAGCATTCAAGAATTGTTTAGTTTTGTTTCCCTGCTGTACCGTTTATTACGTGGAGGTAGAGCCACAGTCTTGCTTGGCCCAGGTTGAGGGAAAGGGATGGGAAGGTTGGCAGTTAAGTAGTTTGTATAGTTTGTCTTTGAATTAAAAGACATTTCCCTTAAGGGACATGAGTTGAGAAGGTCTTGTTCAAAAACAGAACACTTTGTTTCACTCTTACCTGCCATTAGTTAAAAACTCTCAGAAATCTTTGCTTTGTAGAACTTAAGAAATGCTTGGGGACTCAGTGTGTATTTTAAAAAAAAATCCGTCCTCAAAATTGGGGCTGCCTGACAGCAGGACTTTAGTAGAGGCAAGAAACAGCTGTAGAGAATGGAAGATTCTTTTGGGTCCTTTGATTCTATTTTGATCAGCTAATCCACTCTGGCCATCAAGAAAGCATATATTAATATATATATATATTACATTATATGTATAATGTAATTTTAAAATACTAATGTTCTCCCTTTCCTTTTGCACTTTTAGGTAATGTTTGAAACTTACCAGTTTTCTGGTGTGTATGTAGCTATCCAGGCAGTCCTGACTTTGTATGCTCAAGGTAGGTGAAGCTTAACTTTCAGTATCATTAATTCAGCAAACATTTGTTACATGTATTTTATGTCAGAGGAATTTGATTTCTCAGGAAGTTTTAAGTCCCAGAAAGCTCAGTTTCATGTATTTATATTTATTCAAATACTCCACAGTTTGTCAAATAAAATATACACATTTTTATTTTCTTTACTAAACATTAATTAATTCAGCAAACATTTGTTACATGTATTTTATGTCAAAGGAATTTGATTTCTCAGAAGGTTTTAAGTCCCAGAAAGCTCAGTTTCATGTATTTATATTTATTCAAATACTCCACAGTTTGTCAAATAAAATATACACATTTTTATTTTCTTTACTAAACATTAATTAATTCAGCAAACATTTGTTACATGTATTTTATGTCAAAGGAATTTGATTTCTCAGAAGGTTTTAAGTCCCAGAAAGCTCAGTTTCATGTATTTATATTTATTCAAATACTCCACAGTTTGTCAAATAAAATATACACATTTTTATTTTCTTTACTAAACAATGAAGGACTTAAGAAACTTCTCAGTTTTTTTTAATAAGTAGGAAGTTTCTTCTTTTAGACTATTTAAGAAAATTTTTGAAGGAAGGAATGAACGTGGACTCTGTCCTCAGAATTGTCAAGAGTTTAAAAAAGCCAGAAAGGTTCATATAAAATTATCTTTGTCAAATACATAATAGATTAAATATAAAAGAAAAGACAGACGTTTGAGAGTACCTTCCCAACTTTGAAGTGGGTTGAATGGAGGGGACCTACTTTTCCTTTGTTTTCTTGGTACTGCCATTAGTAACTGCCTCTGTATCTGCTGGGAATAAAATAGTAGCCATGTAGGGAGAGCTCTGTATCCTGATGATCTTGTAGAGAACTTATGAGGCCATCAGATATGTGCTCAGAGCCTGTTGGGCACTTAAAATGTAAAGATCCCTCAAGAACTTACACTCTTAATGGGGGAAAGATTCAGAAATTGATTTAGCATGTCAGAGAAGGTTTCTGAAGGAGGTGACAACTAAATGTCAAGCCTTAGTACTTACGTGGTCTGTGACAGTACAGTCAACCCTTGAACAGTGCTGATTTGAACTGTATGACTCCGCTTATACATGGATATTTTTCAGTAGTAAATACTATAGTACTGCAAGGTCCATAGTTGGTTGAATCGGGATGCAAAGGGCCAGCTGTAAGTTATATGCAGGTTAACCCCCACATTGTTCAAGGGTCAGTTGTGTTAAGAAACAAATTTTAATATTATGGTGATCCATCTGATTCTACACATAGATGAGTAAAAATCACTTTGTCAAAATACATACTAGGTTTTAAAGCTGTCTTTACTACTTCATGTAGATACTAAGAAAATATCTGGGGAGAATTAAATTTTTAAAGAGGCTTTATTCATTCACCAAGTGTGTCATGAGCTTGGCGTTCTGTTTAGGACAGAGGATATGGCGGTGAGTCAGCTCCTCGATAAGCTACATGTGGTCTCCTTGCCCTTTCGTCCATTATAGCCAGGGTCTGAGGAGCTCGTGTTTGTCTGCATCTAGGAAATTGTGTTTCATTTTTTAAGTACATTTCAGAATTTATTTTAGAAAATACTTTGGAAAAATAGATATTAAAATTTTTGAATCTAAGCTTTGAAACTGGTGATTCCAGTTAGGGGGTGGAGATGGGACATTTCTGCTGAAATGAATTTTTGCTTTAATTGAATAAAATTGACCTTAACAGATATTTCTAGCAATATTCATAAATTTATTTCTGTCCAAGGAGAAGATCTCCTCTCTTAACTCCTGATATTTAGCTGCTTTTGTTTAAATATTTAATTCTTAGTTTTGAGAAGTGATAATCCAGTAATTCTAATCAAAAGAACTCTTCAGCCGAAGAGAACTCTTCACCTTGCATAAAAATAAGGTGGCTAAAAGCTACCAGTTAAGTCAAAAGAGTAAGAAGCTACATTTGGAACCAGGAAAGGCTTTTGAATAAGAGAGGTGACATGGTGATTCAAGAAAGTGTATCTGACTGCATTTTGTGTACAGGATTGAGGGGAATAACTGGAATTATGGAGTGTGAGTTAGAGGTTAAAATGGTCAGGGAGGGTATGAATGAAAAGTTAAGAACTAGATTGAGCTTTAAAGAATCCTTCAGAATTGAAGGAGAAAGAGTGAGTAATCTAGTGTTAGTTGGTATTACTGGGAGCATTTTTGAATTAATGATACTGTGGATTCTTCTTTCTTGCAATAGAAAGTCTCTTGTTTAAAAGAAAGCAACCTTAAGAGGCAGCATATGATTTTTTTATGAAAATTGAAAAATCAGTCAAGAAAAAACAAATTATATGAACTTAGTAGGAGATGTTTTGAATAAATGTGTTCAGAGATAAATTAGATGTTTTGTGCATAAGAAAGAAGGAGAGAGTATTCAGGGATGGGACAGTGATAAAATAATAAGCTTAAGCAACTGTAGATAATATATACTCTGGTTAAAAGTATCATTAGACTTAAAAACTGCTAGAAAATGTGATTTAGAAATTTTTTTTTTCCTGAATTAACTCTGGCACAAAAGGTGAAACACTAACTTTCAGTCATTTGTACTTTTATATATTTTTTTAAATTTCATTTTATTATTACTATTTTTGTTTTTGGCCATACTGCACTGCATGTGGGATCTTAATTCCACACCCCCCTGACCAGGGATCAAACCCACATGTCCCCTACATTAGAAGCATGCAGTCTTAACCACTGCACCATCAAGGAAGTCCCCATTTATACCGTTAAATAGCACATAATGAGAAACAAAGAGACTTTCCAGGTGGCGCTAGTGGTAAAGAACCCACCTGCCAGTGCAGAAGATATAACAGACGTGAGTTCCATCCCTGAGTCAGGAAGAGCCCCTGGAGGAGGCCATGGCAACCCACTCCAGTATTCTTGCCTGAAGAATCTCATGGACAGAGGAACCTCGTGGGCTACAGTCCATAGGGTCACAACTAGCTGGACACGACTGAAGCGACTAAGAACGCACGCACTCGCAAGAGAGAAGATAGCTTCTTTGCTGGTCTTTTTTTAAAAAGTTTAACTGACAGTGTCTTTCTTGATTTTGGTGAATAATTGAAGTGATTCTTTGGCTAGTTAAGATGAATTATTCTCAGATTTCTAGCTATTTTGTATGAACAGAAATTTTCCAAACAGCAGAGTTTTGAATATACTATATGACAAAAATAATAATAAAGAACTAGATTATTTTAGCAGATTCACTATTAACTTGTGTAATTACCCTTCACAGTGGTTTTCATAAAAGTTATCTATGATACTTTAGAGAATTTGACTTCAGGGGAATTCAGGGATCAAGATTAAAGTTAGGATTAAAGACCATGTTGTATTTTTCAGTCCTCAGTCTGAGGGTCTGTTTCTTCCCATCACTGGGGGAGCACATGATTGGACTAAAGGTCTCACAGGAGGCATGTGAGAGAACACTGACTTCAGTGTCTGTGTGTTAGAAATAAACTGCAAAATAAGCAAATAAGAAAGAAGTGCTAGCTTTTAGACCATTTTGGTTGGTGATGTTTCTAATCAGAAGCCAGCATCTTTGAATATTGAAATACTTGAAATTTGCTGGCTTTGATTTCTGATTCGGCTTTTTGTTTACAACTTCATGATTCTTCTACAGGTTTATTAACTGGAGTCGTGGTGGACTCTGGAGATGGTGTGACTCACATTTGCCCAGTGTATGAAGGCTTTTCTCTCCCTCACCTTACCAGGAGACTGGATATTGCCGGGAGGGATATTACCAGATATCTTATCAAGGTAAGCAAAAGAGAATATCATGGAATTAGATTTTGTAAGTTTGTATATATATCTACTTAAAATTGAATGTATCACCTCAGGATTCTAGTGAATCTGCACCACCAGAGAAGTGGCCCAGTATTTTAAAATTCATATAAAAATCTGTATAAGATTCACACACATGATCTCTTGTGTACTAATGAGAGTTCATCATTACGTAATTATAATTTGCCTTTCCTGAGGAATGGGAAGAGAGGTATGTTAAAGGTGGAAGAAGACTCTTAAGACTTCCTTGAACAACTTGGGCAGCCTTTCAGCCGTAAAACCCTCTTTGAACAAGATGTATATTAAAATTTATTTGTGAATGAAATTAGTGATGATATTCTTTAAAACATTGCTAGATAAAGTATACATTTAAGGCCACTCTTTGGAAGCATGTGTGGTTTTTGTAATGTGGGGGGGGAAAGATTTAGAATATTGTCTGTACCAGAACTCTATAGTTAGTACACTCTCTCCAGGTCAGTGGTTCTCAATCAGGGATGATGCTACTCCTCCAGGGACACTTTGAAATGTCTGGAGACATTTTTGGTTGTTAACATCTTTGCAGGAAGGCTGCTAAACATTCTGCAATGAACAGGGCATCCCCCACAACAAAGGATTATAAGGTCCAATATGTCACTGGTACTACTGTGGGAAGACTGTTCTGGGTTGTGTTAAGTCTTCGTATTGACATTGGGTTAGTAATAAGATTGGTGATGAGAATTATACTATCATTCTAAGCCAGAATTCTGTTTGAGGGTGACTGCCAAAGGATTGTCCAAGAGTTTTCCTTTGACTGTAAACACAAAGATCAGAGGATTTGTAGTTTTTATGTGAAAAGTCTGATTTGTTTATGATGTATATCGTGTGTGTTTTGTTTTTCCTGTCAGGTTGAATTCTCGTTTTTGTTTGTCTATTTAGCAAATACTATTGTCCCTCTAATATGTGTCAGTCATATTTCACAGTTATGGCATTGACTGAGTAAATTGCAGATTATAGGAATCCAGTGCTAAAATATTATTTATTAATAGATATTTTGCCCATTTATTATTCATGAACTGTAAATTCTGTCACTCCCTATGAAACTTTTCTGTGAAAGTGAAATGTAAACTCTTATGGTGAGTAATATTCTCCTTTCTGAAATAGTAAGAGCTAAGGTTCTGCTGTCCATTGTATTTGGTATTGATGTGACATGCTTAGCATTAATCCCTTTTGTGGACTTGAACTCACTCAGATTAATTGTGGACTTAACTGCTGTTTTTTTGTACCAGCTGCTTCTGTTGCGGGGATATGCCTTCAACCATTCTGCTGATTTTGAAACGGTTCGCATGATTAAAGAAAAGTTGTGTTATGTGGGATATAATATTGAGCAAGAGCAGAAACTGGCCTTAGAAACCACAGTATTGGTTGAATCTTACACAGTAAGTATATCTGGTGTATGATATATATATGGTTTTAAAGTGGGTGACAGTGACTGTTGGTGTGTGCTTAAGGAGGTTTTCTTGGAATCCAGTACTTTGGGTTTGGGTTGTTATAATTTGTATATATATGACCTTTAATGTCTTTGTACATTATGATACTATGATTTAATAAAGCAAGAATCATATATTGCTTTTCTACTTTAGGATACAGTTAGATATGAAATGTTATTTTGAGATTCTAGTACCTGGAATTGGAGAAGGCAATGGCACCCCACTCCAGTACTCTTGCCTGGAAAATCCCATGGACGGAGGAGGCTGGTAGGCTGCAGTCTATGGGGTCGCTAAGAGTTGGACACGACTGAGCGACTTCACTTTCACTTTTTACTTTCATGCATTGGAGAAGGAAATGGCAACCCACTCCAGTGTTCTTGCCTGGAGAATCCCAGGGACTGGGGAGCCTGGTGGGCTGCCGTCTATGGGGTTGCATAGAGTCAGACACGACTGAAGTGACTTAGCAGCAGCAGTACCTGGAGTAGCATTTTTCAGCATGGGTTTCACATAATGTTATTTCTCTGAGATGTTAGTAGATCGTGACAGAAATTAAAATGAAGGGTTACATTGTCAGATGAGTTTGGGAGAGAGTCAGTTTCACTTTATTAAAGGACTTCTCAGAACCTTTGATATGCTGAATTGTACATGATTACAGTATTCTTAGCATTTCATGGGACTGGTATTCTAAGATAGTTTGGAAAATGGTCTTCCTATAGAATTGCTTTAACAATTCAGTAGGTGGCAGTCTTCCTGACTTAGTATTTTCTTAATGAGATGTTCAGAACAAGTGTTAACTTGAAATTGTAACTAATGATTCTTAGAACCAAGTTATAATTTATATCAGAGGAGTTGAATTTTCAGTGTATTGCTGCCTTAAGTCTGTCATTTTCATCTGGGTATAAAGTGCTTCCATACTGTGTCTTTGATCTGCTACTGTTGTTTAGTCGCTGCTGCTGCTGCTGCTAAGTCGATTCAGTTGTGTCTGACTCTGTGCGACCCCATAGACGGCAGCCCACCAGGCTCCCTAGTCCCTGGGATTCTCCAGGCAAGAACACTGGAGTGGGTTGCCATTTCCTTCTCCAATGCATGAAAGTGAAAAGTGAAAGGGAAGTCGCTCAGTTGTGTCCGACTCTCAGCGACCCCATGGACTGCAGCCCACCAGGCTCCTCCACCCATGGGACTTTCCAGGCAAGAGTACTAAGTCATATCTAACTCTTTGCGACCCCATGGACGCCTGCCAGGCTCCTCTGTCCATGCCATTTCCCAGGCAAGAATACTGGAGTGGGTTGCCATTTCCTTCTCCAGGGGATCTTCCCAACCCAGGGATTGAACCCTTGGCAGGCAGATTCTTTACCACTGAGCCACCAAAACTGAAATTGAGTGATAGGCAATAAAAGCAAGTATTCTTCCACCATTTAATTCATATAAAACAGAGCATATCATAAATATGTACAAAATAGTCACTTTAAAAATAATTTAAAATTTTTATAAGTTATGTTGTTTCATTTTAGAAGATAATGATCCAAATAGACAATAAATCAGTACTTTGCAACTCAATCATCTACAGATTTGCCCTAGGGATTCTTTCCTGAGGCCTTCTTGATAGTTCCCCTAGATTTATAATTTATTGTCTACGTGACTTTGGAAGAAAGTGTCATGAGACAGAGGATAAGGGAACTAGAAATATAAAACATATTTTATCTCTTCATTCCTGTCTCAGAATTTGAGGCAGGTTACAAAAGTATTTGTGACAAATAAACGGGGAACTGATGAAGAGGGAAAATAGTGGACAAATAGAGGATAGGATAAGGTTTGGTGCAGAGAAATTGGGAGGCATACAGTTTTAACAGTTCTGAAAGGTAAGTAGTTCCTAGGGTAGGTGGCCCCGGGCTGATCTCCAGCCAGAGCTTTGAGAAAAGCCACATTGTCCAGGTGTAGATGTTTTATGCTAGTGATACTCTGCCATGTGAAGTCTTCCCATATACCTTGGGTGAGTTCATGTGGTTTTTAAAGTCACTGGATGGTTGTGTTTATTTTGTTAAGGGTAAATTAAAAAAAAATTTTTTTTTATAAAGTTTATAAAAAGATAATTGTGGAGTTTTTGAAAGATGTGATTGTGTTGCACGTACTGTATACAGTTAGAGCAAACATGGAGTAAATGTCTTCAAGGACTTGCTTTGAGATACTTTGTCATGTTGGAAAGTGAGTTTGGGAATCTAAATATAGTTATTATAATTACATTATTTTAAACTGATACACTGTTAGAAATGTTAATGTAAAACTAATTCTGGTCTGTCATATAGAAATGTGTCAAATGCCAGTATATACCAGGATGCTTGTTACTTAGGTCAATTCTGTGAATTGTGAGAGAGTTTTTGTTTAACATTTCTCATTTAATTAAACATAAACATGATGTAACTTAAGGGTTAACAGGGTCATATGTTAGTGGTATCTTACCAGTTGCTTAAATCTTGTTTTCTTAAAATTATATTTATCTACTTAAAAATTTAATAGAACCTAGTAAGTAGGATACAACAGAATTGCCTGCTAAAAAATAGATTAGCGTCCTTAAGCTTTTTTGATCATAAGATTTTCCTTGGATTAAATGATTTGATAGAAGTTTCACACATGATATAAAGTATTTGATGGCAAAAAAATAGTTCCCCAGAATAATTATTTGTTGAAAGAAATTTAAAATTTTTAATTGAATGTGTCTGTGCTACATGGTAAAAATCTCTATAAACTCAAAAATGTGTTAAAATGATAAAGAGAAGCAGCATTGACTCCGGCAAAAGTCCAGTTGCTGTGGGTGATCAGCACTTTCTGTAGTGCTCACTTGCACACACCTGTAGACATCACACATTTGTGTATTGGTGACTCTTTAAGGAAATTCCTACTGTTTGGAAAGGCAGGACATATCATTTCAAAAGCAGAACAGAGCATGATAATAAAAACAGTTATTTTAATGTATTTTACTTTGTCTTTTTTCAAAAATGTATTTTGGGAGAAATATATTGCTAATGATTTTGGTTATAAAACAGGCATACTAACATCTAAAGAATACTGGGAACTTTTAAAATCTTTTGCTGATACTTGATTGTTCTTGGTCTCTAGCTCCCAGATGGCCGCATTATCAAAGTCGGGGGAGAGAGGTTTGAAGCACCGGAAGCTCTGTTTCAGCCTCACTTGATCAATGTCGAGGGAGTAGGTGTTGCTGAATTGCTTTTTAACACAATCCAGGCGGCTGACATTGATACCAGGTACTTTAGAAATGGTTGTTTCAAAGTAGCTTATCAGAAATAGATGGAATATAAATAGCTAGAGTGACCAAGTTGTCTGTTGTCTCACCCGAGTTTTTGATAGGATGACACTGGTTGTTGAATGACATATATCATTGTGTCACAGATGCCCGTTTAAACTTATTTTGAAATAGTTTAAATGTTGCAAGTTTCCAGAATAGAAAGGAGGACTCCTGTACACTACCCAGTTTTCCATTTTTCTGATTTCAGCAATCTACGTGTTTATGTGCTCTCCCTTTCTCTCTCTCCTATTCTCGAGTCATTTGAGAATAGGTTGAATATGTAAGTCCTCTTTACTCCTTAATGTTTACTTTGTGGCTCTTAGGAATGAGGCTGTTCTCTTATAGCGGCAGTGCAGTTACTGAGTTCAGGGGATTGATTGCTGATGCACTTTTATCTGCCACCCTCATTTCAGTTCTGTTCTTTGTCCCAGTAATGTCCTTTATACAGTTTTTCTTTTTTCTGGTAAAGGGTCAGAACTGAGACCACACCTTGTATGTAGTTCTCATGTCTCTTAGTAACCTTTCATCTGTTGTAATTCCTCAGTCTTTCATGACATTGATATTTTTGCAGACTACAGTTTGGGTATGAATGTTTTCTCATGATTAAATTTAGATTGTGCCTTTTTGGCTGGAACACTACTTAAGTGATGTGTCCTTCTTAGGTTATCACATCCAGAAGTGATGTCAGTTTGCTCCTGTTTGGTGTTATTAGTGTTAAACTCTTAGTGAAGTTTCCTGTTTTCTCCATTGTATCAGTTCAGTTCAGTCGCTCAGTCGTGTCTGACTCTTTGCAACCCCATGGACTGCAGCACGCCAGGCCTCCCTGTCCATCACCAACTCCTGGAGTTTACTCAAACTCATGTCCATTGAGTCAGTGAT
>NW_011495048.1:10966178-10966722 GCF_000754665.1 Bison bison bison
CCAAGGGACTCTCAAGAGTCTTCTCCAACACCACAGTTCAAAAGCATCAATTCTTCGGCACTCAGCTTTCTTCATAGTCCAACTCTCACATCCATACATGACTACTGGAAAAACCATAGCCTTGACTAGACGGACATTTGTTGGAAAAGCAATGTCTCTGCTTTTGAATATGCTGTCTAGGTTGGTCATAACTTTTCTTCCAAGGAGCAAGCGTCTTTTAATTTCATGGCTGCAGTCACCATCTGCAGTGATTTTGGAGCCCCCAAAAATAAAGTCTGTCACTGTTTCCATTGTTTCCCCATCTATTTGCCATGAAGTGATGGGACCGGATGCCATGATCTTCGTTTTCTGAATGTTGAGCTTTAAGCCAAATATTTTACTCTCCTCTTTCACTTTCATCAAGAGGCTCTTTAGTTCTTCTTCACTTTCTGCCATAAGGGTGGTATCATCTGCATATCTGAGGTTATTGATATTTCTCCTGGCAATCTTGATTCCAGCTTGTGCTTTCTTCCAGCCCAGCGTTTCTCATGATGTACTCTACATA
>NW_011495048.1:10966822-10967239 GCF_000754665.1 Bison bison bison
TTGCAACCCCATGGACTGCAGCACGCCAGGCCTCCCTGTCCATCACCAACTCCTGGAGTTTACTCAAACTCATGTCCATTGAGTCAGTGATGCCATACAACCATCTCATCCTCTGTCATCCCCTTCTCCTCCTGCCTTCAATCTTTGCCATATTCAGCGTCTTTTCAAGTGAGTAACTCTTCGCATCAGGTGGCCAAAGTATTGGAGTTTCATCTTCAACATCAGTCCTTTCAATGAACATTCAGAACTGATTTCCTTTAGGATGGACTGGTTGGATCTCCTTGCAGTCCAAGGGACTCTCAAGAGTCTTCTCCAACACCACAGTTCAAAAGCATCAATTCTTCGGCACTCAGCTTTCTTCATAGTCCAACTCTCACATCCATACATGACTACTGGAAAAACCATAGCCTTGACTAG
>NW_011495048.1:10967866-10968606 GCF_000754665.1 Bison bison bison
AAGAATATAATCAGTCTGATTTCTGTATTGACCATCTGGTGATGTCCATGTGTAGAGTCTTCTCTTGTGTTGTTGGAAGAGGGTGTTTGCTACAACCAGTGCATTCTCTTGGCAGAACTCTCTTAGCCTTTGCCCTGCTTCATTCTGTACTCCAAGTTCAAATTTGCCTGTTACTCCAGGTGTTTCTTGACTTCCTACTTTTGCATTCCAGTCCCCTATAATGAAAAGGACATCTATTTTGGGTGTTAATTCTAGAAGGTCTTGTAGGTCTTCATAGAACTATTCAACTTCTTCAGCATTACTGGTCGGGGCATAGACTAGGATTACCATGATATTGACTGGTTTGCCTTGGAAATGAAGCGATCCTTCTGTCGTTTTTGAGACTGCATCCAAGTACTGCATTTCAAACTCTTGTTGACTATGATGGGTATGCCATTTTCCTATGGGATTCTTGCCAACAGTAGTAGATATAATGGTCATCTGAGTTAAATTCACCCATTCCAGTCCATTTTAGTTCCCTGATTCCTAAAATGTTGACGTGCACTCTTGCCATCTCCTGTTTGATCACTTCCAGTTTCTCTTGATTCATGGACCTAACATTTCAGGTTCCTATGCAATATTGCTCTTTACAGCATTGGAACTTGCTTCCATCACCAGTCACATCCACAACTGGGTATTGTTTTTGCTTTGTCTCCATCTCTTCATTCTTTCTGGAGTTATTTCTCCACTGATCTCCAGTA
>NW_011495048.1:10968706-10969410 GCF_000754665.1 Bison bison bison
CTTCTGCTTCTGTTAGGTCCATACTATTTCTGTCCTTTATTGAGCCCATCTTTGCATGAAATATTCCCTTGGTATCTCTCATTTTCTTGAAGAGATCTCTAGTCTTTTCCATTCTATTATTTTCCTCTGTTTCTTTGCACTGGTCACTGAGGAAGGCTTTCTTATCTCTCCTTGCTATTCTTTGGAACTCTGCATTCAAATGGGTATATCTTTCCTTTTCTCTTTCGCATTTCTTTTTCTTGGATGGTCTTGCTCCCTGTCTTCTAAACAGTGTCATAAACCACCGTCCATAGTTCATCAGGCACCCTGTCTATCAGATCTAGTCCCTTAAATCTATTTCTTACTTCCACTGTATAATCATTAGGGATTTGATTTAGGTCATACCTGAATGGTCTATTGGTTTTCCCTACTTTCTTCAATTTAAGTCTGAATTTGGTAGTAAGGAGTTCATGATCTGAGCCACAGTCAGCTCCTAGTCTTGTTTTTGCTGACTATATAGAGCTTATCCATCTTTGGCTGCAAAGAATATAATCAGTCTGATTTCTGTATTGACCATCTGGTGATGTCCATGTGTAGAGTCTTCTCTTGTGTTGTTGGAAGAGGGTGTTTGCTACAACCAGTGCATTCTCTTGGCAGAACTCTCTTAGCCTTTGCCCTGCTTCATTCTGTACTCCAAGTTCAAATTTGCCTGTTACTCCAGGTGT